>NC_086452.1:482990002-483290002 GCF_028390025.1 Pseudophryne corroboree
CCCCCTCCTCACAGATTATTAATTCGTCCCCACTGGAATCCACCATCTCAGGTCCCCGTGTACTTTCTGGAGGCAGTTGCTGCTGGTGAATGTCTCCACGGAGGAATTGATTATAATTCATTTTAATGAACATTTTCTGGAAGTAACCTCGTACGCCGATTGCTGACAAGGTGAGCGGCTGCACTAAACACTTTCGGAGTACACACTGGAGGGAGGGCAACTTAGGTAGAATAAAGCCAGTTTCTGCAAGGGCCTCCAAATTGCCTCTTTTTCCTGCCAGTATACGTACGGACTGTCTGACGTGCCTACTTGGATGCGGTCACTCATATAATCCTCCACCATTCTTTCAATGGTGAGAGAATCATATGCAGTGACAGTAGACGACATGTCAGTAATCGTTGGCAGGTCCTTCAGTCCGGACCAGATGTCAGCATCAGCAGTCGCTCCAGACTGCCCTGCATCACCGCCAGCGGGTGGGCTCGGAATTCTTAGCCTTTTCCTCGCACCCCCAGTTGCAGGAGAATGTGAAGGAGGAGCTGTTGACGGGTCACGTTCCGCTTGACTTGACAATTTTCTCACCAGCAGGTCTTTGAACCCCTGCAGACTTGTGTCTGCCAGAAAGAGAGATACAACGTAGGTTTTAAATCTAGGATCGAGCACGGTGGCCAAAATGTAGTGCTCTGATTTCAACAGATTGACCACCCGTGAATCCTGGTTAAGCGAATGAAGGGCTCCATCCACAAGTCCCACATGCCTAGCAGAATCGCTCTGTTTTAGCTCCTCCTTCAATGTCTCCAGCTTCTTCTGCAAAAGCCTGATGAGGGGAATGACCTGATTCAGGCTGGCAGTGTCTGAACTGACTTCACGTGTGGCAAGTTCAAAGGGTTGCAGAACCTTGCACAACGTTGAAATCATTCTCCACTGCGCTTGAGACAGGTGCATTCCACCTCCTTTGCCTATATCGTGGCCAGATGTATAGGCTTGAATGGTCTTTTGCTGCTCCTCCATCCTCTGAAGCATATAGAGGGTTGAATTCCACCTCGTTACCACCTCTTGCTTCAGATGATGGCAGGGCAGGTTCAGGTATTTTTGGTGGTGCTCCAGTCTTCTGTACGCGGTGCCTGAATGCCGAAAGTGGCCCGCAATTCTTCGGGCCACCGACAGCAGCTCTTGCACGCCCATGTCGTTTTTTAAATAATTCTGCACAACCAAATTCAAGGTATGTGCAAAACATGGGACGTGCTGGAATTTGCCCAGATGTAATGCACGCACAATATTGCTGGCGTTGTCCGATGTCACAAATCCCCAGGAGAGTCCAATTGGGGTAAGCCATTCTGCGATGATCTTCCTCAGTTGCCGTAAGAGGTTTTCAGCTGTGTGCGTATTCTGGAAAGCGGTGATACAAAGCGTAGCCTGCCTAGGAACGAGTTGGCGTTTGCGAGATGCTGCTACTGGTGCCGCCGCTGCTGTTCTTGCAGCGGGAGGCAATACAACTACCCAGTGGGCTGTCACAGTCATATAGTCCTGAGTCTGCCCTGCTCCACTTGTCCACATGTCCGTGGTTAAGTGGACATTGGGTACAACTGCATTTTTTAGGACACTGGTGAGTCTTTTTCTGAGGTCTGTGTACATTTTCGGTATCGCCTGCCTAGAGAAATGGAACCTAGATGGTATTTGGTACCGGGGACACAGTACCTCAATCAAGTCTATAGTTGGCTCTGAATTAACGATGGATACCGGAACCACGTTTCTCACCGCCCAGGCTGCCAAGGCCTCAGTTATCCGCTTTGCAGCAGGATGACTGCTGTGATATTTCATCTTCCTCGCAAAGGACTGTTGTACAGTCAATTGCTTACTGGAAGTAGTACAAGTGGTCTTCCGACTTCCCCTCTGGGATGACGATCGACTCCCAGCAGCAACAACAGCAGCGCCAGCAGCAGTAGGCGTTACACTCAAGGATGCATCGGAGGAATCCCAGGCAGGAGAGGACTCGTCAGACTTGCCAGTGACATGGCCTGCAGGACTATTGGCTTTCCTGGGTAAGGAGGAAATTGACACTGAGGGAGTTGGTGGTGTGGTTTGCAGGTGCTTGGTTACAAGAGGAAGGGATTTACTGGTCAGTGGACTGCTTCCGCTGTCGCCCAAAGTTTTTGAACTTGTCACTGACTTATGATGAATGCGCTGCAGGTGACGTATAAGGGAGGATGTTCCGAGGTGGTTAACGTCCTTACCCCTACTTATTACAGCTTGACAAAGGCAACACACGGCTTGACACCTGTTGTCCGCATTTGTGTTGAAATAATTCCACACCGAAGAGCTGATTTTTTTTGTATTTTGACCAGGCATGTCAATGGCCATATTCCTCCCACGGACAACAGGCGTCTCCCCGGGTGCCTGACTTAAACAAACCACCTCACCATCAGAATCCTTCTTGTCAATATCCTCCCCAGCGCCAGCAACACCCATATCCTCATCCTGGTGTACTTCAACACTGACATCTTCAATTTGACTATCAGGAACTGGACTGCGGGTGCTCCTTCCAGCACTTGCAGGGGGCGTGCAAATGGTGGAAGGCGCAAGCTCTTCCCGTCCAGTGTTGGGAAGGTCAGGCATCGCAACCGACACAATTGGACTCTCCTTGGGGATTTGTGATTTAGAAGAACGCACAGTTCTTTGCGGTGCTTTTGCCAGCTTAAGTCTTTTCTTTTTTCTAGCGAGAGGATGAGTGCTTCCATCCTCATGTGAAGCTGAACCACTAGCCATGAACATAGGCCGGGGCCTCAGCCGTTCCTTGCCACTCCATGTCGTAAATGGCATATTGGCAAGTTTACGCTTCTCCTCAGACGCTTTTAATTTAGATTTTTGGGTCATTTTACTGATCTTTTGTGTTTTGGATTTTACATGCTCTGTACTATGACATTGGGCATCGGCCTTGGCAGACGACGTTGATGGCATTTCATCGTCTCGGCCATGACTAGTGGCAGCAGCTTCAGCACGAGGTGGAAGTGGATCTTGATCTTTCCCTATTTTTTTAACCTCCACATTTTTGTTCTCCATATTTTAATGCGCACAACTAAAAGGCACCACAGGTATACAATGTAGATGGATGGATAGTATACTTATGGACGACGAGTGACGACACAGAGGTAGGTACAGCAGTGGCCTACCGTACTGCTATATACAGTATAATCAACCTGGTGGACACTGTCGGCAGACTGCGTTTATAGTATAAAGAAAAAAAGACACCACAGGTATACAATGTAGATGGATGGATACTTAGTATACTTATGGACGACGAGTGACGACACAGAGGTAGGTACAGAAGTGGCCTACCGTACTGCTATATACAGTATAATGGACCTGGTGGACACTGTCAGCAGACTGCATTTATAGTATAAAGAAAAAAAGACACCACAGGTATACAATGTAGATGGATGGATAGTATACTTATGGATGACGAGTGACGACACAGAGGTAGGTACAGCAGTGGCCTACCGTACTGCTATATACAGTATAATGGACCTGGTGGACACTGTCAGCAGACTGCGTTTATAGTATAAAAAAAAAAAGATACCACAGGTATACAATGTAGATGGATGGATACTTAGTATACTTATGGACGACGAGTGACGACACAGAGGTAGGTACAGCAGTGGCCTACCGTACTGCTATATACAGTATAATGGACCTGGTGGACACTGTCAGCAGACTGCGTTTATAGTATAAAAAAAAAAGACACCACAGGTATACAATGTAGATGGATGGATAGTATACTTATGGACGACGAGTGACGACACAGAGGTAGGTAGAGCAGTGGCCTACCGTACTGCTATGTACAGTATAATGGACCTGGTGGACACTGTCAGCAGACTGCATTTATAGTATAAAAAAAAAAGACACCACAGGTATACAATGTAGATGGATGGATACTTAGTATACTTATGGACGACGAGTGACGACACAGAGGTAGGTACAGCAGTGGCCTACCGTACTGCTATATACAGTATAATGGACCTGGTGGACACTGTCAGCAGACTGTGTTTATAGTATAAAAAAAAAGACACCACAGGTATACAATGTAGATGGATGGATACTTAGTATACTTATGGACGACGAGTGACGACACAGAGGTAGGTAGAGCAGTGGCCTACCGTACTGCTATATACAGTATAATGGACCTGGTGGACACTGTCGGCAGACTGCGTTTATAGTATAAAAAAAAAAAGACACCACAGGAGTGTTTTTCAGGCAGACAAACGTATACTGGTGGTCACTGTCAGCAAAACTGTGCACTGTACTCCTGCTATAACTGCTCCCCAGTCCCCACAGTTAAGCAGTGTGAGCACTCAGCACAGATATATCATGCAGCACACTGAGCACAGATATGGTATGGAGCGTTTTTTCAGGCAGAGAACGGATATAAAACTGGTGGTCACTATCAGCAAAACTCTGCACTGTACTCCTAACAGCTGCTCCCCAATCCTCCCCACAATAAGCTAAGCAATCAAATTAACTGTGTAACTATATAAACGGAGAGAACGCCAGCCACGTCCTCTCCCTATCAATCTCAATGCACGTGTGAAAATGGCGGCGACGCGCGGCTGCTTATATAGAATCCGAATCTCGCGAGAATCCGACAGCGGGATGATGATGTTCGGGCGCGTTCGGGTTAACCGAGCCATACGGGAGAATCCGAGTATGGCTCGGACCCGTCTAAAAAGGGTGAAGTTCGGGGGGGTTCGGTTTCTCGGAGGAACAGGAGAAAAGGTGACGCCAAGCACTGTGTGCGGTGCAGGAGGCGGCGGGGGGATGGGGGGAAGGTGCCGGACAATGCAGTGTGGGGGGAGGTGCTGACCAGCATGGTGTGTGGTGGGCCCGTTATGTTGCGATGACAATGCGGTGCCCCTCCTGACTCCTCCCCCTGTGACTCCTCCTCCTCCTTCCCGGCCAGGAAGTTCAATAACCTGTGGGGAGGAGATGCGGGAGAGGAGCTCCGGCCGGGATTTACAGACTGGGGGCCGGGGTACTGTCTCGCGGCAGCATACAGTGAGTCAGTGTGACTTATTGTAATGCCGGCGGTTATGGGCCTCTTCAATGCAGCAGGCTGTGGGCCTATCTTCAATGAGGGGCCTGGAGCTGCCGCTCCATCCGCCCCATTGTTAATCTGGCCCTGTTTATACCGCATATAAATGCAGAAAGTGCCCTTCAGTTTGTGAGGCATGAGGTCTGGTCCGTGTTCCTTAGCAGTGACGTGCGTGGAGCTAAACGGCAGGGGAGGCACTGGTCTTATTACCCCCCCCATGAAGAAGGGAGAAAAATACACACAGCATGGGACTTCCCTATTCCATCCAGCCCGGGGGGGTAACGCTATAACAGGAGGGACACTGTGTGGGGTCCCCCTGCCATCACATTAACCACCCCCAAACTGGAATTCCTCAGAAAGTGGGGACACCCCAAAATTAAATGGGTTCCTGAACAACAACCAGCCCTGGGCTATGCGGTGCACCCCTGGTGGCGGTGGGTGCGGGGTTCATGGCAGGACAATATTGTTCTTTACAGGTGGCCTACAGGTCCCACAAGCCTGCCCAAGCATGCCGGCACTTAGAGAACCACAAGTGCCAGCATGCCCGGACATTAAGAGCCCACTGCCACACGTAGTCCACCTGTAAAGAAAATATTAAAATAAAAAAACACCACACCATATGTTTTAATATTTTATTGTACTGCATCTTCGCCGGGGGTGGCGGCCTTTCAGCTCTTTTTCATGGCCGCCGCCTTCCCAGGGCTTTGGCCGTCTTCTGTCTTTGGGGCTCTAGCCTGCTCCCTCCCCACCGCCGGACTGACCTCCGCTACCTAGCCGCTGGCTTATATAAGCCAGTTGAGGGGACGGGGCGATGATGCAGCGAGCCGTGATTGGCTTGCAGCGCCATCTTGAATTTCAAAAATGACGCTGTGGTGCCATTTTTTGGAATGGGTATCCGCTGCCAAACTCTGCAAAATGGCTAGCAGGCACTGGATCCAGGTCTGCCGCCAGCTGTGCTATGTCCGCTCGGTCCCACCTGTCCTTAGTGCCTCAGTGGTCCGCTGGTGGCATGAACAGTCCACAATGCCAAATGATGGACAATCAATAGTGAAAGGCACAGAATAATCCCTTTGTGAAGCACTTCAAAAAACGCTGTTTCAGTGGGCAGAGGAATTTTGAACACCTCTGTAATAACTTGCACAAGTGTATATCACACAGTGCGTCACGGCCATTTTATGATCAGCACAATGGCGATCCAGCGGGTGTAAGGGTGAGGGGATTAGAACAGATCCCCAGTACTATTAGAGGAGGGATAGGTATAGGAGACTGTGTATGCGTGATGGGGACCCCCTCTCCTGCTTCCAATAGGGCGACCAGAATATCCCTTTACTCTGGGACACATATGATGTACACAGGTTCTGGGGCTGGCTAAGGCAGGTGAAATTCAGGCTAGAGTTTTCCAGCCCCAGAACCTGTGTACATCATATGTGTCCCAGAGTAAAGGGATATTCTGGTCGCCCTACCTTAATGAGACAGGCCCGGACGTACTAAAGGAAAAATGTGATAAAACCAAGTTTTATAGCATTTTCGTATGTACTAACCCCCGTCCGCCGCGTTTTTGCCCCTGAGGTGATCGTTATCTTTGGATGGCGATACCCTATAGAAGCCTATGGGCTTCTTACTGCCGGCTGCCGCAACCCGCCGTCTCCGTCGCCCCCCGCTGCAGACATCATCCTATCAGCGTCACCTATTGCGTGATCCTATCAGCGTCACCTATTGCGTGATCCTATCAGCGTCACCTATTGCGTGATCCTATCAGCGCCACCTATTGCGTGATCCTATCAGCGCCACCTAGTGTGTGATCAGCGGGCAGCAGCCTGTATTGCCTATCACTGTTGCACAGAAAGCGGCTTCGGCGCTGACCTCTGACCTCGGGGATATACAGTGAGTGTTGCCTGGATTTTATTCCTGATAGCGGCTCACACTCCCTTATCACACTGCAGCTGTAACTGTCACTATCTATGTGTGTGATCTCGTATCTGACTATACATTGCCTCCAGCGCCAATGGCCGGCAGAACACAAGTACAGACCTTTACTGTGGCAGGTTCATCCTTCAGCGGCATAACTGCAGCCATTGCTACACTGCCGCACATTACTAACACATGAGACTATATATATATATATATACACACTGCCGCACATTACTAACACATGAGACTATATATATGATATATATATATATATATATATACACACTGCCGCACATTACTAACACATGAGACTATATATATATATATATACACACTGCCGCACATTACTAACACATGAGACTATATATATATATATATATATATATATATATACAACTTGTGTCAGTCTGGCACTCCCTTTAACAAGAAAAAATCACCTGCACCGGTGCCTTCATAGACGTGAAGATACAGACTTGGAGATGCGGCACTCTGGTTCACTTAAGTGGCAATAACGGGTGTGGAGTCCCTTGTTTAAACAAGGGACTCCACACCCGTTATTGCCACTTAAGTGAACCAGAGTGCCGCATCTCCAAGTCTGTATATATATATATATATATATATATATATATACACACTGCCGCACATTACTAACACATGAGACTATATATATATATATATATACACTGCCGCACATTACTAACACATGAGACTATATATATATATATATACACACTGCCGCACATTACTAACACATGAGACTATATATATATATATATATATATATATACACACTGCCGCACATTACTAACACATGAGACTATATATATATATATATATATATATACACACTGCCGCACATTACTAACACATGAGACTATATATATATACACACTGCCGCACATTACTAACACATGAGACTATATATATATATATATATATATATATATATATACACACTGCCGGACATTACTAACACATGAGACTATATATATATATATATATATATATATATACACACACTGCCGCATATTACTAACACATGAGACTATATATATATATATATATATATATATATACACACTGCCACACATTACTAACACATGAGACTATATATATATACACTGCCGCACATTACTAACACATGAGACTATATATATACACTGACGCACATTACTAAGACGTGAGACTATATATATACATATATATATATATATATATACACTGCCGCACATTACTAACACATGAGACTATATATATATATATATATATATATATATATATATATATATATACAAACACCAGTCAGGCGGCACTCACGGCGATAAATGAAGAAGCAGATGCCTTGCAGAGACAATCAACGTTTCAATGTATAAAATCATACATTTTCATCAGGACAACAAGACAATAAAACATACATACCTATATAGCCCTCTCCATCTGAGCATGGCGCCGTCCGCCCGCCGCAACCCGCTCCGTCCAATGACGTAATCCGCAAGCGCCGGCGTCCGGCGTCATGACAACCAGACGAAGCTCACTGAAACACACATGAAAAAAACGGATTGCAGTGAAACAGAATCAACAGACACTTAAGTGAACATAAAAAAATCTAAAACCTAATACCTAGTGTAACACATTTAAGATCATGATGCCTGGCTACAAACACTATCTGAACAATTTCATTTAAGGACAACACCTATATATTAGTGGCATCAATCCCACATAGAGTACACTAGTGCGCCATGTGGGTAATTTACAACGATCCTGTCGACCTGAGTTATAGACAGTATTAATGGAACTATTTAATGACCAAACTGAACAAAAAAACTACATAAAAGAAAAAAACTGAAAAAAATGGAGAACATGTAAACTCCCCACCAAACCATGTCATTCACATATTACAACATAAATGCGATAATTAAGGTCCCAAAAGCAGATTAAATAAAGCATGCCAGCCCTTGATGTTCATTAAGGCCACGAGGAGACAAGGTATCTAAAAGAAAGATCCACTTTGCTTCCCTTTTTAATAATAAAAGGCCACGGTCTCCCCCCCGTTTGAGTGGGGGAATGTGGTCTATAATACGGTGTCTTAGCTGGGCTAGAGAATGACGTGCCTCAATAAAGTGACGCGCTACTGGCTGATCACTTTTTCCTGAGTTAAGCGCTGCCCTGATTGAAGACCTATGTGCCGCCATCCTTTCTTTGAAGGCACATTCCGTCTTGCCTACATAGTGTAGGCCACACGGACAGCTCAATAAGTACACTACAAATCTAGTGGTGCAAGTCACCCGATGTAAGATTCTAAACTTTTTCCCAGTGTATGGATGATGGAAGCTGTCTCCTGCAATCATGTGGCTGCACGTAGTGCAGCCCAAACACTTAAAACAACCCAACCGTGCCGGATTAAGGAAACCGGTCTCCCTACCACTATTCAATGGGGGAAATTGTATGTCAGTTTTCATGACATGATCCCTAATGTTCTTGCCCCTCCTATAGGCTGGCATGATCCTAGCATTATTCAGACTCTTCAATTGCTTGTCTGATCTAACTACTGGCCATAGGGATTTGCAGAGTTTGTTGACTTGATTACTCTGACAGTGAAACTTATTCACCCAAATCAAGCGATTCTCAATGTTTTTAACAGTAGGGGTAAGTGCAACAGATCTTGGAGTGGCAAGTACCTTTAATTTAGTCGCTAGAAGATCATCCAAAGGGTAACCTCTCTGATGGAACTTAGTCACCATGGAATCCAATGCAGGCTCAACCTCACTAGCATCATTAATGATTCTACGTACACGCAGCATCTGTGAAAAAGGCAGACCCCTTTTAAGGGGTAACGGATGATGGCTAGTAGCCAACAACATATTATTTCTGTCAGTTGGCTTCACAAACAGTCCAGTGTTAACCTTTCCATCGTTGATGGTAATGCATACATCCAGGAAATTAACGCTCCTCTGGTCAATGGTATATATGAGTTTCACAGGGGAGTCTGACGCGTTATGCACGGCAATCAAAGACTCCAACTCATCCCGTGATCCCCCCCAAAGGACTAAAAGATCATCAATAAATCGTACATAAAGTATGATCTTGCTGCGAATATCCGGACATTTAAAAAACAAGGTTTCCTCCACTGCGAACATGAAACAGTTCGCAAATGAAGGGGCCACGTTACTTCCCATGGCACACCCTTGGAGTTGGAGGTAGTATGCATTATTAAACATAAAGTAATTGCGTTGGAGTGTCAATTCCAACAACCGCATGAAAAGGTTAACATCAGGACCCTTGTACAAAGAATTCCCCTCTATTACAGATCTCACAGCTGATAGCCCCTCCTGATGGGGTATACAAGTGTACAGGCTCTTAACATCAATGGTGGCCAAAAAACAACCCCTTGGAATATCCCCAAGCTCCTCCAATCTTTTTAGGAGCATGGTGGTATCCTTAAGGTATGATTCCTTGGCCTGCACACATGGCTGCAAAAAATGATCCAAGTACATAGAAATTTTCTGGTACATGGAACCCCTAGCCGATATAATGGGCCTAGCAGGGGGGCACTGAGCATCCTTGTGGATCTTAGGAAGCGAGTAAAGCAAAGGAATTACAGGAAACCGAGTGATCAGGGCATCACACGTAGATTGTAAAATTAGGCCATCAGAGACCGCATTAGTCAAGATGTGATCCAATTCCTCCTTAAACCGTGGAGTGGGATCTGCAGAGAGTCTGCAGTAGACACTGATATCGCCCAGTTGTTTATCTAATTCCAACACGTAGTCGGATACGTTCTGTATAACAATGGCCCCGCCCTTATCGGCGGGCCTGATGACTGTTTGTGCATTTTGGAGGGGCTTGGCCCTAATTCCTCCTGGAGGGCACCGGCTTTACTAGCAGTTACCATTATAAACGGAGTGCCGCCTGACATGCTGGACTATTATGGTTTGTTCACAGACATACTTGTTTGAATGAACCTGTGGAAGGCACCTGTTATCTCTCTTTTTTTTTCCCAGCTCTGATCTGGTTGGACGTGTTTTTAGCTCACTAAAGTCTCTTTGGTTTCACTTTGGGTGATACAAGTAACACCGATCTGGATACAGCACAGTATTTGGAACTATGACCTCACACATAGACACAGACCTGGATGCATTACTGGCTGTTATTGATCTCACACAAGGTGAGACTTTCAGCTACTCAGATGGGGACGCTGATTCCATTCGCTTTAAAGACAAACTGAGCACTACGAGTGGTGACGTTGATAACTTGCACTTGTTTAGAGATCTATTAAAATTAAAGAAGCGGGAGTTGGATTACTACTACCACGGTGTAACACTGTCTGATTACCACCGGGATGGGAAAATTCCCCGGGGTTTTCGGATTAAGAATGTGCCCACCATTGGCCGCTTCAACGCATCTTTCTGCAAAAAATGGATCTCTATTTTGAACAAGTGTTCGTACGACTTAATCCTGCTGGTGATAGAGGAAGTTACCCGTGAATTGGCCAGTATTAGATCCCAAATAGAGACGTTTGAACTTTCTCATAAATCTACGCTTACGGCAGACCAGTCCAATGATTGGCTGGGCAGTTTATCCACACAATTGGACAAATATAGGAAAGATCTTATCCAATATAAGCGACACAAACTTGAGAAAGTTAATATGGATTATACCCGTAAACAAGTATATCCATGGATCACTGGCACGTCTAATCCAGCTAGATTTAATAGACGACGCTATCCCAATTATAATAATCAAGTTGCGCTTGATACTGACACCTCTACAGATGGGAATGGCTCAGCAAGTGAGGTGGATACACAAGGGAATCTCTCAGGTCGTCCCCCTTTAGGGGTGCTCACAAGAGCTCAACTGCTAAACCCCGCAGGCAACGTACGCGGAGGGGGGGCCAGAACAAAAGGTCGAGGGGCAGGCCGTCCCCGGTACAAGAAGAAGACCAAGTAATATTCAACCTTTCCGAGAGAACCCTCACACCTATGGAAACCTTGGTGTTATCTAAAGGATTAAACTTTGTACCCACCAACCGGTTTGACCCCTTTGAGTGGAAGATCGAACAATACAAACTGGGGAGACAATTACGCCTTAAAGAGTATTTCAACGACAAGTCTACGAAAGTGGACTCATGTGGCGACTTGCCGCCATCATTACGGAAAAAATCCAGATTTGATCCTGTCTCTCACAATCAGTCTATTAAAGTCTTTTGTCGCACTTTGGATAGTTCAGTGCAACAGCTTACTTCCATATCCACTAAGACACATTCCAACCTTTCCCGTGAGGAGTGGGAGGCACTGAAATCGCTCGGTAATTATGATGACATTGTCATCAGGCCCGCAGATAAGGGCGGGGCCATTGTTATACAGAACGTATCCGACTACGTGTTGGAATTAGATAAACAACTGGGCGATATCAGTGTCTACTGCAGACTCTCTGCAGATCCCACTCCACGGTTTAAGGAGGAATTGGATCACATCTTGACTAATGCGGTCTCTGATGGCCTAATTTTACAATCTACGTGTGATGCCCTGATCACTCGGTTTCCTGTAATTCCTTTGCTTTACTCGCTTCCTAAGATCCACAAGGATGCTCAGTGCCCCCCTGCTAGGCCCATTATATCGGCTAGGGGTTCCATGTACCAGAAAATTTCTATGTACTTGGATCATTTTTTGCAGCCATGTGTGCAGGCCAAGGAATCATACCTTAAGGATACCACCATGCTCCTAAAAAGATTGGAGGAGCTTGGGGATATTCCAAGGGGTTGTTTTTTGGCCACCATTGATGTTAAGAGCCTGTACACTTGTATACCCCATCAGGAGGGGCTATCAGCTGTGAGATCTGTAATAGAGGGGAATTCTTTGTACAAGGGTCCTGATGTTAACCTTTTCATGCGGTTGTTGGAATTGACACTCCAACGCAATTACTTTATGTTTAATAATGCATACTACCTCCAACTCCAAGGGTGTGCCATGGGAAGTAACGTGGCCCCTTCATTTGCGAACTGTTTCATGTTCGCAGTGGAGGAAACCTTGTTTTTTAAATATCCGGATATTCGCAGCAAGATCATACTTTATGTACGATTTATTGATGATCTTTTAGTCCTTTGGGGGGGATCACGGGATGAGTTGGAGTCTTTGATTGCCGTGCATAACGCGTCAGACTCCCCTGTGAAACTCATATATACCATTGACCAGAGGAGCGTTAATTTCCTGGATGTATGCATTACCATCAACGATGGAAAGGTTAACACTGGACTGTTTGTGAAGCCAACTGACAGAAATAATATGTTGTTGGCTACTAGCCATCATCCGTTACCCCTTAAAAGGGGTCTGCCTTTTTCACAGATGCTGCGTGTACGTAGAATCATTAATGATGCTAGTGAGGTTGAGCCTGCATTGGATTCCATGGTGACTAAGTTCCATCAGAGAGGTTACCCTTTGGATGATCTTCTAGCGACTAAATTAAAGGTACTTGCCACTCCAAGATCTGTTGCACTTACCCCTACTGTTAAAAACATTGAGAATCGCTTGATTTGGGTGAATAAGTTTCACTGTCAGAGTAATCAAGTCAACAAACTCTGCAAATCCCTATGGCCAGTAGTTAGATCAGACAAGCAATTGAAGAGTCTGAATAATGCTAGGATCATGCCAGCCTATAGGAGGGGCAAGAACATTAGGGATCATGTCATGAAAACTGACATACAATTTCCCCCATTGAATAGTGGTAGGGAGACCGGTTTCCTTAATCCGGCACGGTTGGGTTGTTTTAAGTGTTTGGGCTGCACTACGTGCAGCCACATGATTGCAGGAGACAGCTTCCATCATCCATACACTGGGAAAAAGTTTAGAATCTTACATCGGGTGACTTGCACCACTAGATTTGTAGTGTACTTATTGAGCTGTCCGTGTGGCCTACACTATGTAGGCAAGACGGAATGTGCCTTCAAAGAAAGGATGGCGGCACATAGGTCTTCAATCAGGGCAGCGCTTAACTCAGGAAAAAGTGATCAGCCAGTAGCGCGTCACTTTATTGAGGCACGTCATTCTCTAGCCCAGCTAAGACACCGTATTATAGACCACATTCCCCCACTCAAACGGGGGGGAGACCGTGGCCTTTTATTATTAAAAAGGGAAGCAAAGTGGATCTTTCTTTTAGATACCTTGTCTCCTCGTGGCCTTAATGAACATCAAGGGCTGGCATGCTTTATTTAATCTGCTTTTGGGACCTTAATTATCGCATTTATGTTGTAATATGTGAATGACATGGTTTGGTGGGGAGTTTACATGTTCTCCATTTTTTTCAGTTTTTTTCTTTTATGTAGTTTTTTTGTTCAGTTTGGTCATTAAATAGTTCCATTAATACTGTCTATAACTCAGGTCGACAGGATCGTTGTAAATTACCCACATGGCGCACTAGTGTACTCTATGTGGGATTGATGCCACTAATATATAGGTGTTGTCCTTAAATGAAATTGTTCAGATAGTGTTTGTAGCCAGGCATCATGATCTTAAATGTGTTACACTAGGTATTAGGTTTTAGATTTTTTTATGTTCACTTAAGTGTCTGTTGATTCTGTTTCACTGCAATCCGGTTTTTTCATGTGTGTTTCAGTGAGCTTCGTCTGGTTGTCATGACGCCGGACGCCGGCGCTTGCGGATTACGTCATTGGACGGAGCGGGTTGCGGCGGGCGGACGGCGCCATGCTCAGATGGAGAGGGCTATATAGGTATGTATGTTTTATTGTCTTGTTGTCCTGATGAAAATGTATGATTTTATACATTGAAACGTTGATTGTCTCTGCAAGGCATCTGCTTCTTCATTTATCGCCGTGAGTGCCGCCTGACTGGTGTTTGTGCATTTTGGAGGGGCTTGGCCCTAATTCCTCCTGGAGGGCACTGGCTTTACTAGCAGTTACCATTATAAACGGAGTGCCGCCTGACATGCTGGACTATATATATATATATATATATATATATATACACACTGCCGCACATTACTAACACATGAGACTATATATATATATATATATATATATATATACACACTGCCACACATTACTAACACATGAGACTATATATATATATACACTGCCGCACATTACTAACACATGAGACTATATATATATATATATATATATACACACTGCCGCACATTACTAATACATGAGACTATACAGTATATATATCTATACACACTGCCGCACATTACTAACACATGAGACAATATATATATAAATATATATATATATATATATATATATATATACACTGGCGCAAATTACAAACACATGAGACTATATATATATATATATATATATATATATATATATATACTGCCGCACATTACTAACATATGAGACTATATATATATATATATATATATATATATATATATATACGGCAAATAAAACTCCGGCACTTGGCTATGTCCCTGTGGCGGGACTGTCTTGCTCAGGTGCCCTCCTCCGTGGACTGAGTCCATATGGATACCAACATGCAATGACGAGGCGGCACTCAGAGTCTTCAAAACGGCAACAAACTTTATGTTAGTGCATATCAACGTTTCGGGGTCTCCCCCTTCGTCAGGATTAGTGCAGAATGACAATCAGTGCAAATAAATACCACTTACCCCCAATCAGAACATCCCCGCATGCTTATGCCGCTAGCAGCGCCATCCGGGCCTCCAGCCTGACGTCACTCACGTCTCCGCAGAAGTGACGCGCCGGCGCCCGGGGGCGCGTTCATGGCAATGCACCCTGGTAACGGAGCTGTAAACAAAGATTCTATTGAGACAACACCGTGTCTGCCGGCAATGCCAGCGTGAAACGACCACATAAAGTGCTCACTGCTGTGTACAGCAGATCCATGTCTAAAATCATTCAGTGTTATTCAAATGCGGTACCAGGTTGCTAACAACAAATCAGTGAAACAACACACATTGCAGTAAAAACATTAAATACCTACAGACAAGCTTATATTTTTAAAAAAGTGCACATTAATTGCTTACAGCAAACCGGCGATGCTATACTAACCTACTGCTACTCCCTGCTTCTATCACATCTGCCCCCGGTACTTGGCACCTCATGCCAAACATTGGAAGTTAAATAAAGTTGATGAGCCCTAAATTATCATTGAGACCCACAGGCCTAAGACTATTAAGCCTGTGGATCCACCGTGATTCCAGCTGCAGGAGTTTTTTCCCCCTATTGCCACCTCGCATAGACTCAGGCACATGGGTGGTCATTCCGAGTTGTTCGCTCGCAAGCTGCTTTTAGCAGCATTGCACACGCTGATAAAGCTAAATATTTATCTTATATAATACCCTTTATGAGGTCTAAGAACACTGTACGCTATCTACGTATGAAGTACCGTAAGGGTACGCACGTTGCGTAACAATCGCTTAGCCGTAGTCGAGACGCTCAAGCGTCACGTTCGCTCACGGCCAAGAGATCACGGGCAAGCACGCTATTGGCTGCTGACTAACTTAATGATTCGCTATAGCGTAGCGGACGCTCGGGACCACGAGGAGATCACCAGCGGCGCTAACGCTCACAATGTTAAACCTTTGTATCTAAACCATAAACAGTGTAATATGCTGTAAAACCTTAGTGTAATGATAGAGTGTAAATGCAACACAGTATAACCTTATTACCTTTAAAGCTGTTCTAGCGTCACCGACGCTCTGAGAATACTTAACACTATAAGAATTACACAGATACCGTGCTTAGGGTCCAACGCCTAATATATATATTATGAATGATATACTTGCAAAAGAATTAATACAAATACAAATCATACACTACAATATAACATAGACTACCTAACCAGATAACTACACAGGAAATATAATACAATTACTATTTAAGGGAAAATAAGAGAGAAAGAGGAGAAGAGAGAGAGAGAGAGAGAGAGAGAAATTGGCCCACAATAACAAGA
Source organism: Pseudophryne corroboree (assembly GCF_028390025.1). Taxonomy (NCBI): domain Eukaryota; kingdom Metazoa; phylum Chordata; class Amphibia; order Anura; family Myobatrachidae; genus Pseudophryne; species Pseudophryne corroboree. The sequence goes on from NC_086452.1 coordinate 483,006,929, forward strand.
AGATCAATATAGTTGCGGAGAAACACTTACGCACAAGGGGAAACGATCGCATGCGCCTCGATATCCAGCTCCCGATTATCAGCAATGAGAACCGTTGAAGAGAGTGAACTGGATATGGTCGGCCTGCCTATTTATGCCCCACACACAATACAATTCAATGGTCCCTACAATCTCATTGTTCATTGGACACAGGAATTCGGCTTCGCATTATAACAAAAGGTCATAGGTTGATTCATACAGGTGGGCTGTGACTGCTTCCAACTGTTCAGGTGGGTGGGATACTGGGTTTCCCGCCGCATGACTAAATAAGAACAAATAATAGTAAATGGACATAAACTTCTTATGTCCATAACTATTCGCACGAGCGATTAATCCGCTCCAAACCAACACCGGAATATTGCTATTTAAATACTCTTCCGATGGGTACCAAACACCACTGTATGACCCCTGTTAGACCCTTCGTACAATACAAAGAGGGATCTCTCTGTTCAGGAACATGCTATGTTAACTAAACTTTCAGAATCTATCAAAGGGACCATGATCTACAAAATACATTATATAGTGAAAATATGTAATGATTGAGTCGCACGCTACGATCACATAAACTCTACCGTAAATACGCATACCGTGCGCCTGCGGGTGCCCGCGACTGTGAGTATGCGCACGTACGGGAGAGCGCACGCATGCGCAGCACGGACCTGTGTGAGGTGCAAATATGGTAGGGTGCATAGAGATATTTTTCTGACTTTGACAACGCTAAGCCGCCGCCTACTGGGAGTGAATCTTAGCTTAGCAAAATTGCGAACGAAAGATTCGCCATATTGCGATAAGACATCTCTGTGCAGTTTCTTAGTAACTCGAGACTTACTCGGCATCTGCGATCAGTTCAGTGCTTGTCGTTCCTGGTTTGACGTCACAAACACACCCAGCGTTCGCCCAGACACTCCTCCGTTTCTCCAGCCACTCCCGCGTTTTTCCCAGAAACGGCAGCGTTTTTTCACACACACCCATAAAACGGCCAGTTTCCGCACAGAAACACCCACTTCCTGTCAATCACACTCCGATCACCAGAACGAAGAAAAAACCTCGTAATGCCGTGAGTAAAATACCTAACTGCATAGCAAATTTACTTGGTGCAGTCGCAGTGCGGACATTGCGCATGCGCACTAAGCGGAAAATCGCTGCGATGCGAAGAAATTTACCGAGCGAACAACTCGGAATGACCACCATGGTCAATTATTCTATGTTTAAAGGTGGCCATGGTGTGGCGATGCTCCAAAAAGTGTTTAGCCACAGGTTGGTCACCTTTTCCTGTTGAAAGGGCATTCCTAATGGCCAACCTATGTTGTGCCATCCTGATCTTGAATTGGCACTCGGTTTTGCCTATATAGTACCTGCCGCATGGGCACATTATGGCATACACCACAAATTTGGTGGTGCATGTTAGAGGCCACCTGATCGGGAATTTTTTCCCGGAACAAGGGTGTAAGATATGGTCGCCCACGGACATGTGCGAACACGTCGTACACCCTGTGCAATTGAAGCAACCGTTCTTACGTTTCAAAAAGTGTTTTGGTTCCTCCCTAAATTTAGCCATATCTGTCTTAACAAGCATGTCTTTGATGCTACGGCCCTTCACAAAGGTGGGCATGATCCGTTGTTGCTTAAACATTGGCAACTCAGGATCAGAAGTCACCAAAGGCCAAAACTTTTTGACCTGTTTTTGGACATATTGACTATGTGTGTTGAACTCACTCACCCATGGGATCACGTCACCTAATTTTTTCGTGCCTGAAGAGGCCAAGCAGTCAATTCTATTTCTATTCACTGCCTTTTTACGGGCTTGGGTCAGAAGTTTTTGTGGGTACCCCCTGGCTCTTAGTCTAGCCTCCATCTCGTCCAGTTGTTTATCCCTTTCCAGTAGATTACTGTTAATTCTACATACTCTTAATAATTGAGCATAGGGGACTCCCCTGACCGTAGAGCTTGGATGACAACTGTCATACCTAAGGATTGTATTGCGGTCTGTTGGTTTTTTATATAAAGATGTAGACAACTTGCCAGCTTTGATTTTAATCTTGAGATCCAAAAAACAAATCTCATTTGGGCTGCTACTCAATGTTAATTTGACAGGGCTCTCCGTGGCATTATGTGCCACAATGATGTTATCTAAATCTGCCACATCTCCGTGCCACATCAACAACAAGTCGTCTATGTACCTATTGTTAGGCGCCGCGTTGCCCGGCGCCTAGCAACTAGGGATGCCGGGCACGCTGAGCCGCCGGGTCCCTAGCAACGCTAGGACGCCGTGCGCGCTGAGCCGCTGGGTCCCTAGCAACGCTAGGACGCCGGGCGCGCCGAGCCGCCGGGACCTTAGCAACGGGGACGCCACAGGCGGACCGCGTTCCCCGTTGCTAGGTCAATTAATTAGTGTGCACACATGTTTTTCTGGTCGTGCAGCAAGGCAGCTGCAAGACATTTATTGTAATTAGGCTCTGGACTCTGATTGGAGGATTCCCTGCTAAAAGCCTTCTCAGGGTCTCACACAGACGCCGGTGATAGTTTCCTGCATGCTGCTCATGTTGGTGAACGTCTGTTCCTGGTCTGCTGTGCCCGGTCCTTCCAGTCCTCTGAGTTCCTGAGTCTTGGTGTTTGTCATCTCATCCCAAGGAGTTCTCCTGGTCCTCAGTTACCTGTGACAGTCTATAGAGGATCTCGTTTGGTTTCGTGAGTGGCGGCTCTGCCGCGTGCTGCGGCCTAGGCCGCTTCATATTGTTTGCTGGTTTTGGAGCATTTGCGGAGGTATCCGCTTCCACAGTCCTCTCCGAAACTCGGCGGTGCCGTGTAGGAGAGTGGACAAGTGGAGTATTTTGGTTGTCCTTTTCCCTGGCGGTAATCCGCGCATACTTTAGTTTTAGGTTTGTTAGTAGCCCCTGGCCTTGTTGTTTAGTTAGAGGGCCCCTTGTTATCACCCTGTCTCGGTTCACTCTTTGTCTCCCATTAAGACCTGAGGGGGCATCGGAGTTGGGCAGACGTAATCCGCCCTTCAAACGCGGCTGCCATGGGCCCAAGCAACCATAGTCTCGCAAGAGTGTACTGACAGCACGGGCGAGACAACGGAGATAGGGTGCCAGGGGCTATTCCCATTCCTTTCCCCATTCCCAGCATTACGTTCTGGTATTCAGGTCCCTTCATATAAGATCACCCCAGACCTGAGTATTTGAATCATAACATTATCACCGGCCCAAAACGTAAAAAAAAAAAGGGTTTTAAATTTTTTCCCATTCTGTTTTGGTGAGAGTAAAAACCGGCTTCATGAATCCGGCAGGGTTAGGACCAAATCCCGGTCAGCTTTTAGTTAACCAAATTCAAGAACTAACTCAGATGGTTCAGGACCTTTCTCTTCAGGTGAGATCGCAGGAAGATCTTTTGCGAGCCTCCCCGAGGGTGGTCCCGGAACCAAAGATGCATTTACCCGATCGTTTTTCGGGTAACCGAAAAGATTTTTTTAATTTTAAAGAAGCTTGGTAGCTATATTTTCGTTTAAGGCCTAGTTCCTCTGGTACTGAATCTCAGCGGGTTGGGATTATTATGTCATTGCTCCAGGGGGATCCACAGACCTGGGCGTTTGGATTAAAAGCTGAAGATCCTGCTTTGTTATCAGTAGACGCCTTTTTTAAATCTTTAGGTCTGTTGTATGATGACCCAGATAGAGAGGCGTCAGCTGAGAGTCACTTGCATGCTCTCACACAAGGTAAAAATCCAGCAGAGGTGTATTGTACCGAATTTCGCCGTTGGTCGGACGACTGTGGCTGGAATGACCCGGCCCTGCGCAGTCAGTTTCGCCTCGGTTTATCTGAACTTATTAAAGACAGTCTCCTTCAGTACCCCGCTCCTGAGACTCTCGATAAACTCATGGAGCTTGCTATTAAAATAGATCGTCGTCTCCGAGAGCGGAGGGCTGAAAGAGGAACAACTTTTAGGCCTAGTCCTTGTGTTTCTACCTTTCCAGAGGACGTCGAGGAGCCCATGCAGATGGGTCTCTCCCAGCTGTCCCCAGAGGAAAGAACCAGAAGATTAAGTTCTGGTCTCTGTTTGTACTGTGGTGGTAAGGGACATATTGCTCGCAACTGTCCGAACAAGTCGGGAAACGCTCTGACCAAGTGAATTGTGAGGGGGTTCACTTAGGTCTGCAGCTTATCTCCTCAAATGACTCTCTCTTAGTTCCTGTTAAGATTTCCTTTGGCAGCCTCAGTTCATTGGTGTCGGCCTTTGTCGACAGTGGAGCTGCAGGAAATTTTATGGATTTAACTTGGGCTAAGGCCTTAGGCATTCCACAGATACCGTTGGATAAACGTATCACCATGCACGGGTTAGATGGGGGTCCACTTTCCAATGGGATAATTACTCACCGTACACCTCCAGTATTACTTACAGTAGGAGCCTTACATTCTGAAGATATAGAATTCTACCTTACACATTGTCCGGCAGTTCCTGTAGTTTTGGGTCACCCTTGGCTTGCCTTTCATAATCCCACCATTGATTGGCGGTCCGGGGAGATTTCCCAATGGGATCCTTTTTGTGTTAAGGAATGTATTTCTTATCCAGTCCGGGTTGCAGCAGTCGTCCCAGAGCCTATTCCTGTGGAATATCAGGATTTTGCCGATGTGTTCTCCAAAGGCAATGCGGACATTCTGCCTCCCCATCGGTCCTACGACTGTGCAATTGAGTTAGTACCAGGTGCCACTTTGCCTAAGGGGAGATTATATGCCCTGTCCGGGCCAGAAACCACGGCCATGAATAATTACATTCAGGAAAGCCTTAAAAAAGGTTTTATTAGGCCTTCAAAATCGCCGTTGAGTGCAGGATTTTTCTTTGTTGAGAAAAAAGATGGGTCGCTTAGACCATGTATTGATTTTAGGGCTCTGAATAAGATCTCTGTGAAAAACACCTATCCTTTGCCATTAATTTCAGTGCTTTTTGATCAGTTACGCTCCGCCGTGATCTTTTCGAAAATTGATCTTAGGGGAGCTTACAACCTCATCCGAATAAAATCTGGGGATGAGTGGAAGACGGCTTTCAGCACTCAGTCGGGTCACTATGAATACCTGGTGATGCCGTTCGGCCTGTCAAATGCTCCGGCGGTTTTTCAAGACCTCATTAACGATGTTCTCCGTGACTTCCTTGGGAAGTTCGTGGTCGTTTATCTAGACGACATTCTGATATACTCTGAGTCTATGGAACAACATGTTACCCAGGTGCGTCTGGTTCTTCAAAAATTACGAGAGAATCATTTATATGCCAAGCTTGAGAAGTGTGATTTTCACATCACAGAGGTGTCTTTCTTGGGGTACATTATTTCTCCCCAGGGATTTTTCATGGAACCGAAAAAACTCCAGGCCATTCTTAATTGGGCGCAACCCACTAATTTAAAAGCAATTCAGCGCTTTTTAGGGTTTGCTAATTATTATAGACGGTTCATTCAAACTTTTTCTGACCTGGTCGCTCCCATAGTAGCTCTGACTAAAAAAGGAGCGGATCCCTCCAATTGGTCGCATGAAGCTGAGTTTGCCTTCCGGGCCTTGTAGCAGGCCTTTGTCTCGGCTCCTGTCCTCAGACATCCTAATCCGGAGCTTCCCTTTATTGTGGAGGTTGATGCCTCAGAGGTTGGAGTGGGGGCTATCCTTTCTCAGGAAGATACGGAGTCTCAGGAGTTACATCCTTGTGCCTTCATGTCCAGGAAATTCTCCTCCGCTGAATCCAACTATGACGTTGGTAATCGGGAATTACTGGCAGTAAAATGGGCTTTCGAGGAGTGGAGGCATTGGCTGGAGGGAGCTAGGCATACTATTACTGTTTTTACTGACCATAAGAACCTGCAATATATTGAGTCAGCTAAACGGCTTAATGCTCGGCAGGCACGTTGGGCATTGTTTTTTACTCGTTTCAGGTTTATAATCACCTTCAGGCCTGGTTCCAAGAATACGAAAGCTGATGCCCTGTCACGTTGCTTTCTTCCGGTTCACAATAGCAATCCTGTTACTACCCCCATAGTTCCATCCTCAGTCATCCGGGCAGGCCTCACACAGGATTTATTTACTCAGTTAAACCAGCTTCAACACCAAGCTCCTAGACTTACTCCTGCTGGTCGTCTTTATGTCCCTGAATTTTTGAGAGGCACTGTTTTAACTGAGTTTCATGACAACAAAGTCTTAGGGCATCCGGGTATCACTAAGACCTTGGAGTTAGTCTCTCGCTAAGTGTGGTGGCCTAGTCTTTCTAAAGACGTTAAGGAATTCGTCCATTCCTGTCAGGTTTGTGCACAGCATAAGGTTCCTCGTTTGTTGCCTATCGGGCAACTCATGCCTTTAGCCGTTCCTCTCAGGCCATGGTCTCATATTTCCATGGATTTCGTGGTGGACCTTCCCCTTTCAGCCGGATTGCGAGTCATTTGGGTGGTAGTGGACCGTTTTAGTAAAATGGCTCATTTCATTGCTCTTCCCCGATTACCCTCTGCTCAAGGGTTGGCAATTTTGTTCCTCCGCCATGTGTTCAGGCTCCATGGTTTGCCCACTGATGTTGTCTTTGATCGGGGTCCACAATTCATCGCATGATTCTGGAAACGTTTTTGTGCCTCTTTGAAGATGAAACTGTCTTTAACATCTGGTTACCATCCACAGTCTAACGGGCAAACCGAACGAGTCAACCAGTCATTAAAACAGTACTTACGCTTGTATTCGGCCAAACTCCAGAATGATTGGTCCGAGTTTCTTCCTTTGGCCGAATTTGCTTATAATAACTCTTGTCATTCCTCCACCAAGGAGTCCCCTTTCTTTTCAGTCTTTGGTTTTCATCCTAGAGCCAACTCTTTTTTCCATCATTCTCCAGTTTCCTCGTTGACCTTAACCTCCCACCTCAGAGCAATTTGGAGAAAAGTGCACCTTGCCCTCCGAAAAGCGGCCTTCCGAGAAAAGAAATTTTCTGATAGGCTCCGACGTCCTTGCACTTTTAAGGTGGGAGATAAAGTATGGTTGTCAACTCGCAACATCAAGCTTCGACAACCCTCGGCTAGACTGGGACCCAAATTTATTGGACCATTTCTTATCATTAAGAAGGTCAACCCAGTTGCTTTTCGGCTACGCTTGCCAAGATCTCTCAGAATTGGAAATACTTTCCACTGCTCCCTGTTGAAACAATGGCCCTCATTCCGAGTTGATCGGTCGCAAGGCGAATTTAGCAGAGTTACACACGCTAAGCCGCCGCCTACTGGGAGTGAATCTTAGCTTCTTAAAATTGCGAACGATGTATTCGCAATATTGCGATTACTAACTACTTAGCAGTTTCAGAGTAGCTCCAGACTTACTCTGCCTGTGCGATCAGTTCAGTGCTTGTCGTTCCTGGTTGACGTCACAAACACACCCAGCGTTCGCCCAGGCACTCCCACCGTTTCTCCGGCCACTCCTGCGTTTTTTCCGGAAACGGTAGCGTTTTCAGCCACACTGAAACGCCGTGTTTCCGCCCAGTAACACCCATTTCCTGTCAATCACATTACGATCGCCGGAGCGAAGAAAAAGCCGTGAGTAAAAATACTTTCTTCATAGTAAAGTTACTTGGCGCAGTCGCAGTGCGAACATTGCGCATGCGTACTAAGCGGATTTTCACTGCGATGCGATGAAAAATACAGAGCGAACAACTCGGAATGAGGGCCAATATGTTTCTTCCAGGAGATTTCCTCGGAGGACCTCCCAGGGTAGATCTCCAGTGGATGTGCAGGGACAACAGGAGTTCTTGGTAGAGAAGGTTTTAGATTCTAAAGTGTCCCGGGGCCGGCTTTATTTTTTGGTTCACTGGAAAGGCTATGGTCCGGAGGAAAGGTCTTGGGTCCTGGATAAGGATCTACATGCCCCTAAACTCAAAAGATTATTCTTTCAGGAATTTCCTCAGAAACCTGGCTTTAGGGGTTCGTTGACCCCTCCTCAAGGGGGGGGGGGTACTGTTAGGCGCCGCGTTGCCCGGCGCCTAGCAACTAGGGATGCCGGGCACGCTGAGCCGCCGGGTCCCTAGCAACGCTAGGACGCCGTGCGCGCTGAGCCGCCGGGTCCCTAGCAACACTAGGACGCCGGGCGCGCCGAGCCGCCGGGACCTTAGCAACGGGGACGCCACAGGCGGACCGCGCTCCCCGTTGCTGGGTCAATTAATTAGAGTGCACACATGTTTCTCTGGTCGTGCAGCAAGGCAGCTGCACGACATTTATTGTAATTAGGTTCTGTACTCTGATTGGAGGATTCCCTACTAAATGCCTTCTCAGTGCCTCACACAGACGCCGGTGATAGTTTCCTGCATGCTGCTCATGTTTGGTGAACGTCTGTTCCTGGTCTGCTGTGCCCGGTCATTCCAGTCCTCTGAGTTCCTGAGTCTTGGTGTTTGTCATCTCATCCCAAGGAGTTCTCCTGGTCCTCAGCTACCTGTGACAGTCTATAGAGGATCTCGTTTGGTTTCGTGAGTGGTGGCTCTGCCGCGTGCTGCGGCCTAGGCCGCTTCATATTGTTTTCTGGTTTTGGAGCATTTGCGGAGGTATCCGCTTCCACAGTCCTCTCCGGTACTCGGCGGTGCCGTGTATGAGAGTGGACAAGTGGAGTATTTTGGTTGTTCTTTTCCCTGGCGGTAATCCGCGCATACTTTAGTTTTAGGTTTGTTAGTAGCCCCTGGCCTTGTTGTTTAGTTAGAGGGCCCCTTGTTATCACCCTGTCTCTGTTCACTCTTTGTCTCTCATTAAGACCTGAGGGGGCATCGGAGTTGGGCAGATGTAATCCGCCCTTCAAACGCGGCTGCCATGGGCCCAAGAAACCATAGTCTCGCAAGAGTGTACTGACAGCACGGGCGAGACAACGGAGATAGGGCTCCAGGGGCTATTCCCATTCCTTTCCCCATTCCCAGCATTACGTTCTGGTATTCAGGTCCCTTCATATAAGATCACCCCAGACCTGAGTATTTGAATCATAACACCTATAGTACAAAAACAATCTGCTGGCCACTGACCTGTTAGTGAAGAACAGACTGCGTTCAACATCCCACATAAAGGCATTAGCAAACGAGGGTGCCACGGAAGATCCCATGGCACACCCTGTTTGCTGCCTGTAAAACTTACCATCTTATCCACAGGATCATCTCTCTTTTTCCACGTTTTCCACAATTTGCACTGGCACTGAAAGCACTTTGTTTGTACACCAGCACTTTACGGACACTAGCACATTTGTCTGCAACTTACCATGGCGACATCTGCTACTGAGCCAGGTGATTTCACCTCATTTCTCCTGCACTGTGACACCTACGACACACTTAGCTTTTCAGACTTGGAAGCAGAAAGTATCTTGCATAAAGAACTGTTTTTTTCAGAACCACTAGTGACCACCAACAAGGAGGCCTTTAAGGAGCTATTAAGGCTGCGGAAGAGGGAACTTGATTACCTGTATCACTGCCGTACGCTATCTGATTATTATCGGGCCAAACAGCTACCAAGGGGTTTCAGGGTGCACAATATACCAACTATTGGGAGATACAATATGGAGTTCTGCAAAAAATGGATCTCCATATTAAATAAATGCTCCATGGATTTGATCCTCCTTGTGATCGATGAATCTACTAGAGAGCACGGTAAAACAAGAGAGCACATTGCCACCTTTGAGCAAGAGCATGCCCAACTACTGGCGGCGGAACAGTCGACAGCCTGGTTGACAAGATTAAACGAACAGGTGGAATATTATAAGAATAACCTGTTAAAATTCAAAAAAGAAAAGCTTTCCAAAGTACAGCTTGACTACACCTTCCACCGTGTGTACCCGTGGTTGGGGTCTACCACTAATACATCAGGAGGTGGTAAATTTCAACGTTTCCGCAGAATGAAGCAGCCTGAGCGGTCTGAGAACACCTCTGCGAGTGAGTCTGACGACGCCCGTACCCCAGTAGCATCCTCTGTGCAACGTGAATCCCCTTTAGGGGCAAATGCCTGTGCAGAATATTCGGCACGAGGAAGAAACAAAAATGGTCGCGACGAGGCGGTCAGAACAAAAGACAGAACCCGACCCAGGCTGCCCAGAGAGAAGAAACGTTAATTTTCAAGCTGTCCAATACTCCGCTTACTTCTGCGGAATCAAGAGTCCTTAGTAAAGGACTCTCGTTCGTCCCCACTAATTATGGGGACGAGTTTGAATGGAAAGTCAACACTTATAAATTGCATCGTTCTTTAAAATTGAAAGAGTATTTTGGTAAACAACTACCGGGCAAACAGAAAGTCATGTTACCCCCTAGGATCCAGAAATTGGGGCCAAAGTCACGATTTGATCCCATTACACAAAATGCCTCCCTTAAAACGTTCCATAGGATGATAGAATCTGTGGGTAATACCCAGGATGGTCATAGACCACATAATCTACAGCGTGATGAAAGGATGGCTTTACGTGACCTAAGTAAGAGGAAGGACATTGTGGTCCGCGGTGCGGACAAAGGAGGGGCGATTGTGGTCCAGGAGGTCACAGATTATTGAGCTGAATGTCTGAGACTGCTCAGTGATGAATCCACCTATTGCAAACTCCCACATGACCCGTCGGCTGCTTATCAGGCTGAACTGAAATGTATCTTACAGCAGGCTAGGGATGAGGACATTATCTCCACAGAGAGTCCACCGGGCAGACCCATTATATCTGCCCGGGGGTCTCTGTGCGAACCGGTCGCCATCTTTCTGGATAGCTACTTGCAGCCCTGTGTACAAGGTACTTTTACTCACCTTAAAGATTCCACTACTTTACTGCAAAAGTTTGTGTCATTTGATGTTATCCCTTCTGATATCACGTTAGCCACGATCGATGTCACTAGTTTGTACACCTGCATATACCCCATGGACAGGGGTTGCAGGCTGTCCGACATTTGATCACTGGGAACAGCTCATATGGGGGCCCTGATATTGATTTCTTTATGACATTGCTTGAATTCACTCTTACCCATAATTTCTTCAGCTTTGATTGGCAGTTTTACAGGCAGCAAACTGGGTGTGCCATGGGATCTTCCGTGGCACCCTCGTTTGCTAATGCCTTTATGTGGGATGTTGAACGCAGTCTGTTCTTCACTAACAGGTCAGTGGCCAGCAGATTGTTTTTGTACAATAGGTACATAGACGACTTGTTGTTGATGTGGCACGGAGATGTGGCAGATTTAGATAACATCATTGTGGCACATAATGCCACGGAGAGCCCTGTCAAATTAACATTGAGTAGCAGCCCAAATGAGATTTGTTTTTTGGATCTCAAGATTAAAATCAAAGCTGGCAAGTTGTCTACATCTTTATATAAAAAACCAACAGACCGCAATACAATCCTTAGGTATGACAGTTGTCATCCAAGCTCTACGGTCAGGGGAGTCCCCTATGCTCAATTATTAAGAGTATGTAGAATTAACAGTAATCTACTGGAAAGGGATAAACAACTGGACGAGATGGAGGCTAGACTAAGAGCCAGGGGGTACCCACAAAAACTTCTGAACCAAGCCCGTAAAAAGGCAGTGAATAGAAATAGAATTGACTGCTTGGCCTCTTCAGGCACGAAAAAATTAGGTGACGTGATCCCATGGGTGAGTGAGTTCAACACACATAGGGCGGGATGTACTAAAGCAAAAATGCGGTAAAACCCCCGAAAACGGGGGTTTTACCGCATTTTCATATTTACTAAGACCCTACCGCAGCGTTTTCGGCGTCCAGGGTTTCGCCATCTCTGGATGGTGAAACCCTATAGAAGCCTATGGGCTTCTTTTCGCCGACCGCCGCAACCCGCCGACACCGTCGACCCCCGCCGCAGACGCCGACCCCCCTTCCCCCTGGCTTACCTTCCTCCAGGCTGCCCTGGACCCGGAAGTTAGTGTCCTCCTCCCCCTAGCAACGCAGCCGGACGTCCTTCCGGCTGCAGGGGGGAGGAGGAGGTGCCGGGGACAGCCTGCTGCTGCTTCCCGGCATCTAGCCAGTGTGGGGACCCCGGGGAGGTGACGGAGACCCCCCGCAGACCACCTAACAGGTATCGCGGGGGGCCTCCGTCACCGCATCGCGATGTTGATCGCATATGTTAATACATATGCGATCAACATCGCTGCGGTAACCGGCGAGGGGCGGCGATGTATGTTAATACATCCTGCCCATAGTCAATATGTCCAAAAACAGGTCAAAAAGTTTTGGCCTTTGGTGACTTCTGATCCTGAGTTGCCAATGTTTAAGCAACAACGGATCATGCCCACCTTTGTGAAGGGCCGTAGCATCAAAGACATGCTAAATATATATGACAGATATGGCTAAATTTAGGGAGGAACCAAAACACTTTTTGAAACGTAAGAACGGTTGCTTCAAGTGCACAGGGTGTACGACGTGTTCGCACATGTCCGTGGGCGACCATATCTTACACCCTTGTTCCGGGAAAAAATTCCCGATCAGGTGGCCTCTAACATGCACCACCAAATTTGTGGTGTATGCCATAATGTGCCCATGCGGCAGGTACTATATAGGCAAAACCGAGTGCCAATTCAAGATCAGGATGGCACAACATAGGCTGGCCATTAGGAATGCCCTTTCAACAGGAAAAGGTGACCAACCTGTGGCTAAACACTTTTTGGAGCATCGCCACACCATGGCCACCTTTAAACATAGAATAATTGACCATGGTGGTCATTCCGAGTTGTTCGCTCTGTAAATTTCTTCGCATCGCAGCGATTTTCCGCTTAGTGCGCATGCGCAATGTCCGCACTGCGACTGCACCAAGTAAATTTGCTATGCAGTTAGGTATTTTACTCACGGCATTACGAGGTTTTTTCTTCGTTCTGGTGATCGGAGTGTGATTGACAGGAAGTGGGTGTTTCTGTGCGGAAACTGGCCGTTTTATGGGTGTGTGTGAAAAAACGCTGCCGTTTCTGGGAAAAACGCGGGAGTGGCTGGAGAAACGGAGGAGTGTCTGGGCGAACGCTGGGTGTGTTTGTGACGTCAAACCAGGAACGACAAGCACTGAACTGATCGCAGATGCCGAGTAAGTCTCGAGTTACTCAGAAACTGCACAGAGATGTCTTATCGCAATATGGCGAATCTTTCGTTCGCAATTTTGCTAAGCTAAGATTCACTCCCAGTAGGCGGCGGCTTAGCGTGTGCAATGCTGCTAAAAGCAGCTTGCGAGCGAACAACTCGGAATGACCACCCATGTGCCTGAGTCTATGCGAGGTGGCAATAGGGGGAAAAAACTCCTGCAGCTGGAATCACGGTGGATCCACAGGCTTAATACTCTTAGGCCTGTGGGTCTTAATGATAATTTAGGGCTCATCAACTTTATTTAACTTCCAATGTTTGGCATGAGGTGCCAAGTACCGGGGGCAGATGTGATAGAAGCAGGGAGTAGCAGTAGGTTAGTATAGCATCGCCGGTTTGCTGTAAGCAATTAATGTGCACTTTTTTTAAAATATAAGCTTGTCTGTAGGTATTTAATGTTTTTACTGCAATGTGTGTTGTTTCACTGATATGTTGTTAGCAACCTGGTACCGCATTTGAATAACACTGAATGATTTTAGACATGGATCTGCTGTACACAGCAGTGAGCACTTTATGTGGTCGTTTCACGCTGGCATTGCCGGCAGACACGGTGTTGTCTCAATAGAATCTTTGTTTACAGCTCCGTTACCAGGGTGCGTTGCCATGAACGCGCCCCCGGGCGCCGGCTCGTCACTTCCGCGGAGACGTGAGTGACGTCAGGCTGGAGGCCCGGATGGAGCTGCCAGCGGCATAAGCATGCGGGGATGTTCTGATTGGGGGTAAGTGGTATTTATTTGCACTGATTGTCATTCTGCACTAATCCTGACGAAGGGGGAGACCCCGAAACATTGAAATGCACTAACATAAAGTTTGTTGCCGTTTTGAAGACTCTGAGTGCCGCCTCGTCATTGCATGTTGGTATATATATATATATATATATACACACACACACACTGCCGCACATTACTAACACATGAGACTATATATATATATATATATATATATATATATACACACTGCCGCACATTATTAACATGAGACTATATATATATATATATATACACTGCCGCACATTACTAACACATGAGACTATATATATATATATATATATATATATATATATATATACATACACACACACACTGCCGCACATTACTAACACATGAGACTATATATATATATATATATATATATATACACTGCCGCACATTATTAATATGAGACTATATATATATATATATATATATATATATATATACACTGCCGCACATTACTAACACATGAGACTATATATATATATATATATATATATATATACACTGATGCACAGTACTAACACATGAGACTATATATATATATATATATATATATACACTGATGCACAGTACTAACACATGAGACTATATATATATATATATATATATACTGACGCACGTTACTAACACGTGAGACTATATATATACACTGACGCACATTACTAACACATGAGACTTTATATATATACACTGCCGCACATTCACCATCGCACGCCCTTTCATTGTGCAATATTTAACCACTAACAAAGGAATGCAGGTAATACTCCATATAATACAAATATTGAACCCCAGAAAGGCATGCAAGGGTTAAGGGGGCGTAGCCCCTTGCGACGGTGTGAAGAGCGCCCGTAGGGCGCAATGAAGCACCTAGTTAAAGAAACTAGAGGAGGCTCCTCTAGTATCTTTAATAACTGTCTCCTCTAAGGCGGCGGCCATTTTGGTACAGACTTTTCAATAGAAGCTTGCAGCGTCCTCTCTCCCCCTCCTGTGACAGCGCCAGAACTCGGTCATGATAGGGGGCGGAGCTACCCAAAATGGAGGGGGCGGAGCTACATGAGACCAGGCTGCTACATCTTTGGCCAGCCTGTGATAGGTAAGTTGAGGGACAGTGAGTGGGAGAGAGAAAGTGTGTGTATATTTACTTTGTATGGTTTTCTATATACATATATATATATATATATATATATATATATATATCGAAAAGCATAGGCGGCACTCCCAGACTGGTAAAGGTGAAATAAAACTTTATAGCCATAAAGGCATAAAGTCAGCCTCATTGCATGATCACTGGCTCACTGCTGATCACTATTTGGAAGGTATCATATCCATAGGATACCATAAGGACTCTGTATAGATTTCTGCATTTTTCACCTATATTGTGACTTCTGAGGTCCTCCATGTGTGCATGAAGTTGCCGATTCCTCTTTTTTTCATACGAATGCTTCCCTTTTGAGCTCTTCGTAATCTGAGTTACCAGATTCACGAGGCTGACTTTATGCCCTTATTTCACGCCTCATTGATGTTTGGAAGCCCACGTATGAACCTATTCGGCCAATGATCTAGGCCTATCACTCTTTTGGATAGACATTATTATCTAAGACGCACCCCTGATGAAGTCTAGTTCCTATACGAAACGCGTTGGGTTACTGTATTTCTTGTTGATGTTATCTCCGAATATTTAATGAGGAAGAATAAGGATACAACAGAAAGGCTGCCTTCTTTCCTCCATATCCCATTGATGGATTTCTGTAGGAGAAACTACATCATAATGTACATGTAATAATGATGGATATACTTCATGTTTCTGTATAATTGTTTTAATAAATTTTTATGAAAAGTACAGTCCGTTATGTGTTTTAAAAACCTGTATAAATATTGACTGCAAATCCTGTTAAGCAATAGTCTTTGTATAAGGGTATTTGTAAACCCCTGGGGCGCCATTTTTCCTCTTTTTCTATACAATATATATATATATATATATATTTATTTATTTAAAAAAAAAATTTTTTTTGGGGGGGGGGAGGGGGGCCTGCCTGTTTTGTGAGTCCCGGGCCCCAGAATTTCTGATGGCAGGCATGTCATTGCTGTCCCTTTGACACTTGATTGGTTTTACTCTAGGAAAGAGGGGAGCTTGCCGTGGTTTGTTGGGGTGCATGGTACAGTATATTGGGGAGGTTCTGGTATAGCCCATGGTGTGTGTATTATTTATGTAAGACCTTCTGAGCGCTGGAACCTGCTTTACCTACAGTAAAAGGGCAGACTACTAACCGCTCTCCTTTAGGGTGTCCCTCAGCTCCCCAAGCGCATCGGTCAGGTGGGCCAGCGACTTCTTGTGATATTCCGCCTGCAGTTCCAGAAGCTGGGAACAGACGCAGAGTAATAACAGTGTGCTGGTAGTATACATGTCAGTAACAGTGCGCTGGTAGTATACATGTCAGTAACAGTGCGCTGGTAGTATACAGAACCGTGACAAGTAATAACAGTGTGCTGGTAGTATACATGTCAGTAACAGTGTGCTGGAAGTATATAGACCCGTGCTCAGTAATAACAGTGTGCTGGTAGTATACATGTCAGTAACAGTGCACTGGTAGTATACAGACCCGTGCTCAGTAATAACAGTGTGCTGGTAGTATACATGTCAGTAACAGTGCGCTGGTAGTAAACATGTCAGTAACAGTGCAATGCTAGTATACAGACCCGTGCTCAGTAATAACAGTGTGCTGGTAGTATACATGTCAGTAACAGTGCGCTGGTAGTATACAGACCCGTGCTCAGTAATAACAGTGTGCTGGTAGTGTACATATCAGTAACAGTGCGCTGGTAGTATACATGTCGGTAACAGTGCACTGGTAGTATACATGTCAGTAACAGTGCGCTGGTAGTATACATGTCAGTAACAGTGCACTGGTAGTATACATGTCAGTAACAGTGCGCTGGTAATATACACGTCAGTAACAGTGCACTGGTAGTATACATGTCAGTAACATTGTGCTGGTAGTATACAGACCCGTGCTCAGTAATAAGTGTGCTGGTAGTATACATGTCAGTAACAGTGCGCTCGTAGTATACAGACCGTGCTCAGTAATAACAATGTGCTGGTAGTATACATGTCAGTAACAGTGCGCTGGTAGTATACATGTGAGTAACAGTGCACTGGTAGTATACATGTCAGTAGCAGTGCGCTGGTAGTATACAGACCCGTGCTCAGTAATAACAGTGCGCTGGTAGTATACATGTCAGTAACAGTGCACTGATAGTATACATGTCAGTAACATTGTGCTGGTAGTATACAGACCCGTGCTCAGTAATAAGTGTGCTGGTAGTATACATGTCAGTAACAGTGCGCTCGTAGTATACAGACCGTGCTCAGTAATAACAATGTGCTGGTAGTATACATGTCAGTAACAGTGCGCTGGTAGTATACATGTGAGTAACAGTGCACTGGTAGTATACATGTCAGTAGCAGTGCGCTCGTAGTATACAGACCCGTGCTCAGTAATAACAGTGTGCTGGTAGTATACATGTCAGTAACAGTGCACTGGTAGTATACAGACCAGTGCTCAGTAATAACAGTGTGCTGGTAGTATACATGTCAGTAACAGTGCACTGGTAGTATACAGACCCGTGCTCAGTAATAACAGTGTGCTTGTAGTATACATGTCAGTAACAGTGCGCTGGTAGTATACAGACCCGTGCTCAGTAATAACAGTGTGCTGGTAGTGTACATGTCAGTAACAGTGCGCTGGTAGTATACATGTCAGTAACAGTGCACTGGTAGTATACATGTCAGTAACAGTGCGCTGGTAATATACATGTCAGTAACAGTGCACTGGTAGTATACATGTCAGTAACATTGTGCTGGTAGTATACAGACCCGTGCTCAGTAATAAGTGTGCTGGTAGTATACATGTCAGTAACAGTGCGCTCGTAGTATACAGACCGTGCTCAGTAATAACAATGTGCTGGTAGTATACATGTCAGTAACAGTGCGCTGGTAGTATACATGTGAGTAACAGTGCACTGGTAGTATACATGTCAGTAGCAGTGCGCTGGTAGTATACAGACCCGTGCTCAGTAATAACAGTGCGCTGGTAGTATACATGTCAGTAACAGTGCACTGATAGTATACATGTCAGTAACATTGTGCTGGTAGTATACAGACCCGTGCTCAGTAATAAGTGTGCTGGTAGTATACATGTCAGTAACAGTGCGCTCGTAGTATACATACCGTGCTCAGTAATAACAATGTGCTGGTAGTATACATGTCAGTAACAGTGCGCTGGTAGTATACATGTGAGTAGCAGTGCGCTCGTAGTATACAGACCCGTGCTCAGTAATAACAGTGTGCTGGTAGTATACATGTCAGTAACAGTGCACTGGTAGTATACAGACCAGTGCTCAGTAATAACAGTGTGCGGGTAGTATACATGTCAGTAACAGTGCACTGGTAGTATACAGACCCGTGCTCAGTAATAACAGTGTGCTGGTAGTATACATGTCAGTAACAGTGCGCTGGTAGTATACAGACCCGTGCTCAGTAATAACAGTGTGCTGGTAGTGTACATGTCAGTAACAGTGCGCTGGTAGTATACATGTCAGTAACAGTGCACTGGTAGTATACATGTCAGTAACAGTGCGCTGGTAATATACATGTCAGTAACAGTGCGCTGGTAGTATACATGTCAGTAACAGTGTGCTGGTAGTATACAGACCCGTGCTCAGTAATAAGTGTGCTGGTAGTATACATGTCAGTAACAGTGCGCTCGTAGTATACAGACCGTGCTCAGTAATAACAGTGTGCTGGTAGTATACATGTCAGTAACAGTGCGCTGGTAGTATACATGTCAGTAACAGTGCACTGGTAGTATACATGTCAGTAGCAGTGCGCTGGTAGTATACAGACCCGTGCTCAGTAATAACAGTGTGCTGGTAGTATACATGTCAGTAACAGTGTGCTGGTAGTATACAGACCCGTGCTCAGTAATAACAGTGTGCTGGTAGTATACATTTTAGTAGCAGTGCGCTGGTAATATACATGTCAGTAACAGTGCGCTGGTAGTATGCATGTCAGAAACAGTGTGCTGGTAGTATACATGTCAGTAACAGTGTGCTGGTAGTATACAGACCCGTTCTCAGTAATAACAGTGTGCTGGTAGTATACAGACCCGTGCTCAGTAATAACAGTGTGCTGGTAGTGTACATGTCAGTAACAGTGCGCTGGTAGTGTACATGTCAGTAAACAGTGCACTGGTAGTATACATGTCAGTAACAGTGCGCTGGTAGTATACATGTCAGTAATAACTGAGTGCTGGTAGTATACATGTCAGTAACAGTGCGCTGGTAGTATACAGACCCGTGCTCAGTAATAACAGTGTGCTGGTAGTATACATGTCAGTAACAGTGCGCTGGTAGTATACATGTCAGTAACAGTGCGCTGGTAGTATTCAGAACCGTGCTCAGTAATAACAGTGTGCTGGTGGTATACATGTCAGTAACAGTGCGCTGGTAGTATACATGTCAGTAACAGTGTGCTGGTTGTATACATGTCAGTAACAGTGTGCTGGTAGTATACAGACCCGTGTTCAGTAATAACAGTGTGCTGGTAGTATACATGTCAGTAACAGTGCACTGGTAGTATACAGACCCGTGCTCAGTAATAACAGTGTGCTGGTAGTATACATGTCAGTAACAGTGCGCTGATAGCATACAGACCCATGCTTAGTAATAACAGTGCGCTGGTAGTATACATGTCAGTAACAGTGCGCTGGTAGTATACATGTCAGTAACAGTGCACTGGTAGTATACATGTCAGTAACAGTGTGCTGGTAATATACATGTCAGTAACAGTGCACTGGTAGTATACATGTCAGTAACAGTGCGCTCGTAGTATACAGACCCGTGCTCAGTAATAACAGTGTGCTGGTAGTATACATGTCAGTAACAGTGTGCTGATAGTATACAGACCCGTGCTCAGTAATAACAGTGTGCTAGTAGTATACATGTCAGTAACAGTGCGCTGGTAGTATACATGTCAGTAGCAGTGCGCTGGTAATATACATGTCAGTAACAGTGCGCTGGTAGTATACAGAACCGTGACAAGTAATAACAGTGTGCTGGTAGTGTACATGTCAGTAACAGTGTGCTGGTAGTATACAGACCCGTTCTCAGTAATAACAGTGTGCTGGTAGTATACAGACCCGTGCTCAGTAATAACAGTGTGCTGGTAGTGTACATGTCAGTAACAGTGCGCTGGTAGTGTACATGTCAGTAAACAGTGCACTGGTAGTATACATGTCAGTAACAGTGCGCTGGTAGTATACATGTCAGTAATAACTGAGTGCTGGTAGTATACATGTCAGTAACAGTGCGCTGGTAGTATACAGACCCGTGCTCAGTAATAACAGTGTGCTGGTAGTATACATGTCAGTAACAGTGCGATGGTAGTATACATGTCAGTAACAGTGCGCTGGTAGTATACAGAACCGTGCTCAGTAATAACAGTGTGCTGGTAGTATACATGTCAGTTACAGTGCGCTGGTAGTATACATGTCAGTAACAGTGCGCTGGTAGTATTCAGAACCGTGCTCAGTAATAACAGTGTGCTGGTGGTATACATGTCAGTAACAGTGCGCTGGTAGTATACATGTCAGTAACAGTGTGCTGGTTGTATACATGTCAGTAACAGTGTGCTGGTAGTACACAGACCCGTGTTCAGTAATAACAGTGTGCTGGTAGTATACATGTCAGTAACAGTGCACTGGTAGTATACAGACCCGTGCTCAGTAATAACAGTGTGCTGGTAGTATACATGTCAGTAACAGTGCGCTGATAGCATACAGACCCATGCTTAGTAATAACAGTGCGCTGGTAGTATACATGTCAGTAACAGTGCGCTGGTAGTATACATGTCAGTAACAGTGCACTGGTAGTATACATGTCAGTAACAGTGTGCTGGTAATATACATGTCAGTAACAGTGCACTGGTAGTATACATGTTAGTAACAGTGCGCTCGTAGTATACAGACCCGTGCTCAGTAATAACAGTGTGCTGGTAGTATACATGTCAGTAACAGTGTGCTGATAGTATACAGACCCGTGCTCAGTAATAACAGTGTGCTAGTAGTATACATGTCAGTAACAGTGCGCTGGTAGTATACATGTCAGTAGCAGTGCGCTGGTAATATACATGTCAGTAACAGTGCGCTGGTAGTATACAGAACCGTGACAAGTAATAACAGTGTGCTGGTAGTATACATGTCAGTAACAGTGTGCTGGAAGTATATAGACCCGTGCTCAGTAATAACTGTGCTGGTAGTATACATGTCAGTAACAGTGCACTGGTAGTATACAGACCCGTGCTCAGTAATAACAGTGTGCTGGTAGTATACATGTCAGTAACAGTGCACTGGTAGTAAACATGTCAGTAACTGTGCGCTGGTAGTATACAGACCCGTGCTCAGTAATAACAGTGTGTTGGTAGTATACATGTCAGTAACAGTGCGCTGGTAGTATACAGACCCGTGCTCAGTAATAACAGTGTGCTGGTAGTGTACATGTCAGTAACAGTGCACTGGCAGTATACATGTCAGTAACAGTGCGCTGGTAATATACATGTCAGTAACAGTGCACTGGTAGTATACATGTCAGTAACATTGTGCTGGTAGTATACAGACCCGTGCTCAGTAATAAGTGTGCTGGTAGTATACATGTCAGTAACAGTGCGCTCGTAGTATACAGACCGTGCTCAGTAATAACAATGTGCTGGTAGTATACATGTCAGTAACAGTGCGCTGGTAGTATACATGTGAGTAACAGTGCACTGGTAGTATACATGTCAGTAGCAGTGCGCTGGTAGTATACAGACCCGTGCTCAGTAATAACAGTGCGCTGGTAGTATACATGTCAGTAACAGTGCGCTCGTAGTATACAGACCAATGCTCAGTAATAACAGTGTGCTGGTAGTATACATGTCAGTAACAGTGCACTGGTAGTATACAGACCCGTGCTCAGTAATAACAGTGTGCTGGTAGTATGCATGTCAGTAACAGTGCGCTGGTAGTATACAGACCCGTGCTCAGTAATAACAGTGTGCTGGTAGTGTACATGTCAGTAACAGTGCGCTGGTAGTATACATGTCAGTAACAGTGCACTGGTAGTATACATGTCAGTAACAGTGCGCTGGTAATATACATGTCAGTAACAGTGCGCTGGTAGTATACATGTCAGTAACAGTGTGCTGGTAGTATACAGACCCGTGCTCAGTAATAAGTGTGCTGGTAGTATACATGTCAGTAACAGTGCGCTCGTAGTATACAGACCGTGCTCATTAATAACAGTGTGCTGGTAGTATACATGTCAGTAACAGTGCGCTGGTAGTATACATGTCAGTAACAGTGCACTGGTAGTATACATGTCAGTAGCAGTGCGCTGGTAGTATACAGACCCGTGCTCAGTAATAACAGTGTGCTGGTAGTATACATGTTAGTAGCAGTGCGCTGGTAATATACATGTCAGTAACAGTGCGCTGGTAGTATGCATGTCAGAATCAGTGTGCTGGTAGTATACATGTCAGTAACAGTGTGCTGGTAGTATACAGAACCGAGCTCAGTAATAACAGTGTGCTGGTAGTATACAGACCCGTGCTCAGTAATAACAGTGTGCTGGTAGTGTACATGTCAGTAAACAGTGCGCTGGTAGTATACATGTCAGTAACAGTGCGCTGGTAGTATACATGTCAGTAATAACTGTGTGCTGGTAGTATACATGTCAGTAACAGTGCGCTGGTAGTATACAGACCCGTGCTCAGTAATAACAGTGTGCTGGTAGTATACATGTCAGTAACAGTGCGCTGGTAGTATACATGTCAGTAACAGTGCGCTGGTAGTATACAGAACCGTGCTCAGTAATAACAGTGTGCTGGTAGTATACTTGTCAGTTACAGTGCGCTGGTAGTATACAGGTCAGTAACAGTGCGCTGGTAGTATACAGAACCGTGCTCAGTAATAACAGTGTGCTGGTGGTATACATGTCAGTAACAGTGCGCTGGTAGTATACATGTCAGTAACAGTGCGCTGGTTGTATACATGTCAGTAACAGTGTGCTGGTAGTATACAGACCCGTGTTCAGTAATAACAGTGTGCTGGTAGTATACATGCCAGTAACAGTGCACTGGTAGTATACAGACCCGTGCTCAGTAATAACAGTGTGCTAGTAGTATACATGTCAGTAACAGTGCGCTGGTGGTATACATGTCAGTAGCAGTGCGCTGGTAATATACATGTCAGTAACAGTGCGCTGGTAGTATACAGACCCGTGCTCAGTAATAACAGTGTGCTGGTAGTATACAGACCCGTGCTCAGTAATAACAGTGTGCTGGTAGTATACATGTCAGTAACAGTGTGCTGGTAGTGTACATGTCAGTAACAGTGCGCTGGTAGTATACATGTCAGTAGCAGTGTGCTGGTAGTATACATGTCAGTAACAGGTGCTGGTAGTATACATGTCAGTAACAGTGCGCTGGTAGTATACAGACCCATGCTCAGTAATAACAGTGTGCTGGTAGTATACATGTCAGTAACAGTGCGCTGGTAGTATACATGTCCGTAACAGTGCGCTGGTAGTATACATGTCAGTAATAACAGTGTGCTGGTAGTATACATGTCAGTAATAACAGTGTGCTGGTAGTATACATGTCAGTAACAGTGCGCTGGTAGTATACATGTCAGTAACAGTGCGCTGGTATTAAACATATCAGTAACAGTGCGCTGGTAGTATACATGTCAGTAACAGTGCGCTGGTAGTATACATGTCAGTAACAGTGCGCTGGTAGTATCCATGTCAGTAACAGTGCGCTGGTAGTATCCATGTCAGTAATAACAGTGTGCTGGTAGTATACATGTCAGTAACAGTGTGCTGGTAGTATACATGTCAGTACTAAAGGTGCGCTGGTAGTATACATGTCAGTAACAGTGCGCTGGTTGTATACATGTCAGTAACAGTGTGCTGGTAGTATACATGTCAGTAACAGTGCGCTGGTTGTATACATGTCAGTAACAGTGTGCTGGTAGTATACAGACCCGTGTTCAGTAATAACAGTGTGCTGGTAGTATACATGTTAGTAACAGTGCACTGGTAGTATACAGACCCGTGCTCAGTAATAACAGTGTGCTGGTAATATACATGTCAGTAACAGTGCACTGGTAGTATACATGTCAGTAACAGTGCGCTCGTAGTATACAGACCCGTGCTCAGTAATAACAGTGTGCTGGTAGTATACATGTCAGTAACAGTGTGCTGATAGTATACAGACCCGTGCTCAGTAATAACAGTGTGCTAGTAGTATACATGTCAGTAACAGTGCGCTGGTAGTATACATGTCAGTAGCAGTGCGCTGGTAATATACATGTCAGTAACAGTGCGCTGGTAGTATACAGAACCGTGACAAGTAATAACAGTGTGCTGGTAGTATACATGTCAGTAACAGTGTGCTGGTAGTATACAGACCCGTTCTCAGTAATAACAGTGTGCTGGTAGTATACAGACCCGTGCTCAGTAATAACAGTGTGCTGGTAGTGTACATGTCAGTAACAGTGCGCTGGTAGTGTACATGTCAGTAAACAGTGCACTGGTAGTATACATGTCAGTAACAGTGCGCTGGTAGTATACATGTCAGTAATAACTGAGTGCTGGCAGTATACATGTCAGTAACAGTGCGCTGGTAGTATACAGACCCGTGCTCAGTAATAACAGTGTGCTGGTAGTATACATGTCAGTAACAGTGCGATGGTAGTATACATGTCAGTAACAGTGCGCTGGTAGTATACAGAACCGTGCTCAGTAATAACAGTGTGCTGGTAGTATACATGTCAGTTACAGTGCGCTGGTAGTATACATGTCAGTAACAGTGCGCTGGTAGTATTCAGAACCGTGCTCAGTAATAACAGTGTGCTGGTGGTATACATGTCAGTAACAGTGCGCTGGTAGTATACATGTCAGTAACAGTGTGCTGGTTGTATACATGTCAGTAACAGTGCACTGGTAGTATACAGACCCGTGCTCAGTAATAACAGTGTGCTGGTAGTATACATGTCAGTAACAGTGCGCTGATAGCATACAGACCCATGCTTAGTAATAACAGTGCGCTGGTAGTATACATGTCAGTAACAGTGCGCTGGTAGTATACATGTCAGTAACAGTGCACTGGTAATATACATGTCAGTAACAGTGTGCTGGTAATATACATGTCAGTAACAGTGCACTGGTAGTATACATGTTAGTAACAGTGCGCTCGTAGTATACAGACCCGTGCTCAGTAATAACAGTGTGCTGGTAGTATACATGTCAGTAACAGTGTGCTGATAGTATACAGACCCGTGCTCAGTAATAACAGTGTGCTAGTAGTATACATGTCAGTAACAGTGCGCTGGTAGTATACATGTCAGTAGCAGTGCGCTGGTAATATACATGTCAGTAACAGTGCGCTGGTAGTATACAGAACCGTGACAAGTAATAACAGTGTGCTGGTAGTATACATGTCAGTAACAGTGTGCTGGAAGTATATAGACCCGTGCTCAGTAATAACTGTGCTGGTAGTATACATGTCAGTAACAGTGCACTGGTAGTATACAGACCCGTGCTCAGTAATAACAGTGTGCTGGTAGTATACATGTCAGTAACAGTGCACTGGTAGTAAACATGTCAGTAACTGTGCGCTGGTAGTATACAGACCCGTGCTCAGTAATAACAGTGTGCTGGTAGTATACATGTCAGTAACAGTGCGCTGGTAGTATACAGACCCGTGCTCAGTAATAACAGTGTGCTGGTAGTGTACATGTCAGTAACAGTGCACTGGCAGTATACATGTCAGTAACATTGTGCTGGTAGTATACAGACCCGTGCTCAGTAATAAGTGTGCTGGTAGTATACATGTCAGTAACAGTGCGCTCGTAGTATACAGACCGTGCTCAGTAATAACAATGTGCTGGTAGTATACATGTCAGTAACAGTGCGCTGGTAGTATACATGTGAGTAACAGTGCACTGGTAGTATACATGTCAGTAGCAGTGCGCTGGTAGTATACAGACCCGTGCTCAGTAATAACAGTGCGCTGGTAGTATACATGTCAGTAACAGTGCGCTCGTAGTATACAGACCAATGCTCAGTAATAACAGTGTGCTGGTAGTATACATGTCAGTAACAGTGCACTGGTAGTATACAGACCCGTGCTCAGTAATAACAGTGTGCTGGTAGTATGCATGTCAGTAACAGTGCGCTGGTAGTATACAGACCCGTGCTCAGTAATAACAGTGTGCTGGTAGTGTACATGTCAGTAACAGTGCGCTGGTAGTATACATGTCAGTAACAGTGCACTGGTAGTATACATGTCAGTAACAGTGCGCTGGTAATATACATGTCAGTAACAGTGCGCTGGTAGTATACATGTCAGTAACAGTGTGCTGGTAGTATACAGACCCGTGCTCAGTAATAAGTGTGCTGGTAGTATACATGTCAGTAACAGTGTGCTCGTAGTATACAGACCGTGCTCATTAATAACAGTGTGCTGGTAGTATACATGTCAGTAACAGTGCGCTGGTAGTATACATGTCAGTAACAGTGCACTGGTAGTATACATGTCAGTAGCAGTGCGCTGGTAGTATACAGACCCGTGCTCAGTAATAACAGTGTGCTGGTAGTATACATGTTAGTAGCAGTGCGCTGGTAATATACATGTCAGTAACAGTGCGCTGGTAGTATGCATGTCAGAATCAGTGTGCTGGTAGTATACATGTCAGTAACAGTGTGCTGGTAGTATACAGAACCGAGCTCAGTAATAACAGTGTGCTGGTAGTATACAGACCCGTGCTCAGTAATAACAGTGTGCTGGTAGTGTACATGTCAGTAAACAGTGCGCTGGTAGTATACATGTCAGTAACAGTGCGCTGGTAGTATACATGTCAGTAACAGTGCGCTGGTAGTATACAGACCTGTGCTCAGTAATAACAGTGTGCTGGTAGTATACATGTCAGTAACAGTGCGCTGGTAGTATACATGTCAGTAACAGTGCGCTGGTAGTATACAGAACCGTGCTCAGTAATAACAGTGTGCTGGTAGTATACTTGTCAGTTACAGTGCGCTGGTAGTATACAGGTCAGTAACAGTGCGCTGGTAGTATACAGAACCGTGCTCAGTAATAACAGTGTGCTGGTGGTATACATGTCAGTAACAGTGCGCTGGTAGTATACATGTCAGTAACAGTGCGCTGGTTGTATACATGTCAGTAACAGTGTGCTGGTAGTATACAGACCCGTGTTCAGTAATAACAGTGTGCTGGTAGTATACATGCCAGTAACAGTGCACTGGTAGTATACAGACCCGTGCTCAGTAATAACAGTGTGCTAGTAGTATACATGTCAGTAACAGTGCGCTGGTGGTATACATGTCAGTAGCAGTGCGCTGGTAATATACATGTCAGTAACAGTGCGCTGGTAGTATACAGACCCGTGCTCAGTAATAACAGTGTGCTGGTAGTATACAGACCCGTGCTCAGTAATAACAGTGTGCTGGTAGTATACATGTCAGTAACAGTGTGCTGGTAGTGTACATGTCAGTAACAGTGCGCTGGTAGTATACATGTCAGTAGCAGTGTGCTGGTAGTATACATGTCAGTAACAGGTGCTGGTAGTATACATGTCAGTAACAGTGCGCTGGTAGTATACAGACCCATGCTCAGTAATAACAGTGTGCTGGTAGTATACATGTCAGTAACAGTGCGCTGGTAGTATACATGTCAGTAACAGTGCGCTGGTAGTATACATGTCAGTAATAACAGTGTGCTGGTAGTATACATGTCAGTAATAACAGTGTGCTGGTAGTATACATGTCAGTAACAGTGCGCTGGTAGTATACATGTCAGTAACAGTGCGCTGGTATTAAACATATCAGTAACAGTGCGCTGGTAGTATACATGTCAGTAACAGTGCGCTGGTAGTATACATGTCAGTAACAGTGCGCTGGTAGTATCCATGTCAGTAACAGTGCGCTGGTAGTATCCATGTCAGTAATAACAGTGTGCTGGTAGTATACATGTCAGTAACAGTGTGCTGGTAGTATACATGTCAGTACTAAAGGTGCGCTGGTAGTATACATGTCAGTAACAGTGTGCTGGTTGTATACATGTCAGTAACAGTGTGCTGGTAGTATACATGTCAGTAACAGTGCGCTGGTTGTATACATGTTAGTAACAGTGCACTGGTAGTATACAGACCCGTGCTCAGTAATAACAGTGTGCTGGTAGTATACATGTCAGTAACAGTGCGCTGGTAGCATACAGACCCATGCTCAGTAATAACAGTGCGCTGGTAGTATACATGTCAGTAACAGTGCGCTGGTAGTATACATGTCAGTAACAGTGCACTGGTAGTATACATGTCAGTAACAGTGTGCTGGTAATATACATGTCAGTAACAGTGCACTGGTAGTATACATGTCAGTAACAGTGCGCTCGTAGTATACAGACCCGTGCTCAGTAATAACAGTGTGCTGGTAGTATACATGTCAGTAACAGTGTGCTGATAGTATACATGTCAGTAGCAGTGCGCTGGTAATATACATGTCAGTAACAGTGCGCTGGTAGTATACAGAACCGTGACAAGTAATAACAGTGTGCTGGTAGTATACATGTCAGTAACAGTGTGCTGGAAGTATATAGACCCGTGCTCAGTAATAACAGTGTGCTGGTAGTATACATGTCAGTAACAGTGCACTGGTAGTATACAGACCCGTGCTCAGTAATAACAGTGTGCTGGTAGTATACATGTCAGTAACAGTGCGCTGGTAGTAAACATGTCAGTAACAGTGCGCTGGAAGTATACAGACCCGTGCTCAGTAATAACAGTGTGCTGGTAGTATACATGTCAGTAACAGTGCGCTGGTAGTATACAGACCCGTGCTCAGTAATAACAGTGTGCTGGTAGTGTACATGTCAGTAACAGTGCACTGGCAGTATACATGTCAGTAACAGTGCGCTGGTAATATACATGTCAGTAACAGTGCACTGGTAGTATACATGTCAGTAACATTGTGCTGGTAGTATACAGACCCGTGCTCAGTAATAAGTGTGCTGGTAGTATACATGTCAGTAACAGTGCGCTGTAGTATACAGACCGTGCTCAGTAATAACAATGTGCTGGTAGTATACATGTCAGTAACAGTGCGCTGGGAGTATACAGACCCGTGCTCAGTAATAACAGTGCGCTGTGGTATACATGTCAGTAACAGTGCGCTCGTAGTATACAGACCAGTGCTCAGTAATAACAGTGTGCTGGTAGTATACATGTCAGTAACAGTGCACTGGTAGTATACAGACCCGTGCTCAGTAATAACAGTGTGCTGGTAGTATGCATGTCAGTAACAGTGCGCTGGTAGTATACAGACCCGTGCTCAGTAATAACAGTGTGCTGGTAGTGTACATGTCAGTAACAGTGCGCTGGTAGTATACATGTCAGTAACAGTGCACTGGTAGTATACATGTCAGTAACAGTGCGCTGCTAATATACATGTCAGTAACAGTGCGCTGGTAGTATACATGTCAGTAACAGTGTGCTGGTAGTATACAGACCCGTGCTCAGTAATAAGTGTGCTGGTAGTATACATGTCAGTAACAGTGCGCTCGTAGTATACAGACCGTGCTCAGTAATAACAGTGTGCTGGTAGTATACATGTCAGTAACAGTGCGCTGGTAGTATACATGTCAGTAACAGTGCACTGGTAGTATACATGTCAGTAGCAGTGCGCTGGTAGTATACAGACCCGTGCTCAGTAATAACAGTGTGCTGGTAGTATACATGTCAGTAACAGTGTGCTGGTAGTATACAGACCCGTGCTCAGTAATAACAGTGTGCTGGTAGTATACATGTTAGTAGCAGTGCGCTGGTAATATACATGTCAGTAACAGTGCGCTGGTAGTATGCATGTCAGAAACAGTGTGCTGGTAGTATACATGTCAGTAACAGTGTGCTGGTAGTATACAGAACCGTGCTCAGTAATAACAGTGTGCTGGTAGTATACAGACCCGTGCTCAGTAATAACAGTGTGCTGGTAGTGTACATGTCAGTAACAGTGCGCTGGTAGTGTACATGTCAGTAAACAGTGCACTGGTAGTATACATGTCAGTAACAGTGCGCTGGTAGTATACATGTCAGTAATAACTGTGTGCTGGTAGTATACATGTCAGTAACAGTGCGCTGGTAGTATACAGACCCGTGCGCAGTAATAACAGTGTGCTGGTGGTATACATGTCAGTAACAGTGCGCTGGTAGTATACATGTCAGTAACAGTGCGCTGGTTGTATACATGTCAGTAACAGTGTGCTGGTAGTATACAGACCCGTGTTCAGTAATAACAGTGTGCTGGTAGTATACTTGTCAGTTACAGTGCGCTGGTAGTATACATGTCAGTAACAGTGCGCTGGTAGTATACAAAACCGTGCTCAGTAATAACAGTGTGCTGGTGGTATACATGTCAGTAACAGTGCGCTGGTAGTATACATGTCAGTAACAGTGCGCTGGTTGTATACATGTCAGTAACAGTGTGCTGGTAGTATACAGACCCGTGTTCAGTAATAACAGTGTGCTGGTAGTATACATGCCAGTAACAGTGCACTGGTAGCATACAGACCCGTGCTCAGTAATAACAGTGTGCTAGTAGTATACATGTCAGTAACAGTGCGCTGGTGGTATACATGTCTGTAGCAGTGCGCTGGTAATATACATGTCAGTAACAGTGCGCTGGTAGTATACAGACCCGTGCTCAGTAATAACAGTGTGCTGGTAGTATACAGACCCGTGCTCAGTAATAACAGTGTGCTGGTAGTATACATGTCAGTAACAGTGTGCTGGTAGTGTACATGTCAGTAACAGTGCGCTGGTAGTATACATGTCAGTAGCAGTGTGCTGGTAGTATACATGTCAGTAACAGGTGCTGGTAGTATACATGTCAGTAACAGTGCGCTGGTAGTATACAGACCCATGCTCAGTAATAACAGTGTGCTGGTAGTATACATGTCAGTAACAGTGCGCTGGTAGTATACATGTCAGTAACAATGCGCTGGTAGTATACATGTCAGTAACAGTGCGCTGGTAGTATACATGTCAGTAACAGTGCGCTGGTAGTATACATGTCAGTAACAGTGCGCTGGTATTATACATGTCAGTAACAGTGCGTTGGTAGTATCCATGTCTGTAATAACAGTGTGCTGGTAGTATACATGTCAGTAATAACAGTGTGCTGGTAGTATACATGTCAGTAACAGTGCGCTGGTAGTATACATGTCAGTAACAGTGCGCTGGTATTAAACATATCAGTAACAGTGCGCTGGTAGTATACATGTCAGTAACAGTGCGCTGGTAGTATACATGTCAGTAACAGTGCGCTGGTAGTATCCATGTCAGTAGCAGTGCGCTGGTAGTATCCATGTCAGTAATAACAGTGTGCTGGTAGTATACATGTCAGTAACAGTGTGCTGGTAGTATACATGTCAGTACTAAAGATGCGCTGGTAGTATACATGTCAGTAACAGTGCGCTGGTTGTATACATGTCAGTAACAGTGTGCTGGTAGTATACAGACCCGTGTTCAGTAATAACAGTGTGCTGGTAGTATACATGTTAGTAACAGTGCACTGGTAGTATACACACCCGTGCTCAGTAATAACAGTGTGCTGGTAGTATACATGTCAGTAAACAGTGCACTGGTAGTATACATGTCAGTAACAGTGCGCTGGTAGTATACATGTCAGTAATAACTGTGTGCTGGTAGTATACATGTCAGTAACAGTGCGCTGGTAGTATACAGAACTGTGACAAGTAATAACAGTGTGCTGGTAGTATACATGTCAGTAACAGTGTGCTGGAAGTATATAGACCCGTGCTCAGTAATAACAGTGTGCTGGTAGTATACATGTCAGTAACAGTGCACTGGTAGTATACAGACCCGTGCTCAGTAATAACAGTGTGCTGGTAGTATACATGTCAGTAACAGTGCGCTGGTAGTAAACATGTCAGTAACAGTGCGCTGGAAGTATACAGACCCGTGCTCAGTAATAACAGTGTGCTGGTAGTATACATGTCAGTAACAGTGCGCTGGTAGTATACAGACCCGTGCTCAGTAATAACAGTGTGCTGGTAGTGTACATGTCAGTAACAGTGCACTGGCAGTATACATGTCAGTAACAGTGCGCTGGTAATATACATGTCAGTAACAGTGCACTGGTAGTATACATGTCAGTAACATTGTGCTGGTAGTATACAGACCCGTGCTCAGTAATAAGTGTGCTGGTAGTATACATGTCAGTAACAGTGCGCTCGTAGTATACAGACCGTGCTCAGTAATAACAATGTGCTGGTAGTATACATGTCAGTAACAGTGCGCTGGGAGTATACAGACCCGTGCTCAGTAATAACAGTGCGCTGTAGTATACATGTCGGTAACAGTGCGCTCGTAGTATACAGACCAGTGCTCAGTAATAACAGTGTGCTGGTAGTATACATGTCAGTAACAGTGCACTGGTAGTATACAGACCCGTGCTCAGTAATAACAGTGTGCTGGTAGTATGCATGTCAGTAACAGTGCGCTGGTAGTATACAGACCCGTGCTCAGTAATAACAGTGTGCTGGTAGTGTACATGTCAGTAACAGTGCGCTGGTAGTATACATGTCAGTAACAGTGCACTGGTAGTGTACATGCCAGTAACAGTGCGCTGCTAATATACATGTCAGTAACAGTGCGCTGGTAGTATACATGTCAGTAACAGTGTGCTGGTAGTATACAGACCCGTGCTCAGTAATAAGTGTGCTGGTAGTATACATGTCAGTAACAGTGCGCTCGTAGTATACAGACCGTGCTCAGTAATAACAGTGTGCTGGTAGTATACATGTCAGTAACAGTGCGCTGGTAGTATACATGTCAGTAACAGTGCACTGGTAGTATACATGTCAGTAGCAGTGCGCTGGTAGTATACAGACCCGTGCTCAGTAATAACAGTGTGCTGGTAGTATACATGTCAGTAACAGTGTGCTGGTAGTATACAGACCCGTGCTCAGTAATAACAGTGTGCTGGTAGTATACATGTTAGTAGCAGTGCGCTGGTAATATACATGTCAGTAACAGTGCGCTGGTAGTATGCATGTCAGAAACAGTGTGCTGGTAGTATACATGTCAGTAACAGTGTGCTGGTAGTATACAGAACCGTGCTCAGTAATAACAGTGTGCTGGTAGTATACAGACCCGTGCTCAGTAATAACAGTGTGCTGGTAGTGTACATGTCAGTAACAGTGCGCTGGTAGTGTACATGTCAGTAAACAGTGCACTGGTAGTATACATGTCAGTAACAGTGCGCTGGTAGTATACATGTCAGTAATAACTGTGTGCTGGTAGTATACATGTCAGTAACAGTGCGCTGGTAGTATACAGACCCGTGCTCAGTAATAACAGTGTGCTGGTGGTATACATGTCAGTAACAGTGCGCTGGTAGTATACATGTCAGTAACAGTGTGCTGGTAGTATACAGACCCGTGTTCAGTTATAACAGTGTGCTGGTAGTATACTTGTCAGTTACAGTGCGCTGGTAGTATACATGTCAGTAACAGTGCGCTGGTAGTATACAGAACCGTGTTCAGTAATAACAGTGTGCTGGTAGTATACATGCCAGTAACAGTGCACTGGTAGTATACAGACCCGTGCTCAGTAATAACAGTGTGCTGGTGGTATACATGTCAGTAACAGTGCGCTGGTGGTATACATGTCTGTAGCAGTGCGCTGGTAATATACATGTCAGTAACAGTGCGCTGGTAGTATACAGACCCGTGCTCAGTAATAACAGTGTGCTGGTAGTATACAGACCCGTGCTCAGTAATAACAGTGTGCTGGTAGTATACATGTCAGTAACAGTGTGCTGGTAGTGTACATGTCAGTAACAGTGCGCTGGTAGTATACATGTCAGTAGCAGTGTGCTGGTAGTATACATGTCAGTAACAGGTGCTGGTAGTATACATGTCAGTAGCAGTGCGCTGGTAGTATCCATGTCAGTAATAACAGTGTGCTGGTAGTATACATGTCAGTAACAGTGTGCTGGTAGTATACATGTCAGTACTAAAGGTGCGCTGGTAGTATACATGTCAGTAACAGTGCGCTGGTTGTATACATGTCAGTAACAGTGTGCTGGTAGTATACATGTCAGTAACAGTGCGCTGGTTGTATACATGTCAGTAACAGTGTGCTGGTAGTATACAGACCCGTGTTCAGTAATAACAGTGTGCTGGTAGTATACATGTTAGTAACAGTGCACTGGTAGTATACACACCCGTGCTCAGTAATAACAGTGTGCTGGTAGTATACATGTCAGTAACAGTGCGCTGGTAGCATACAGACCCATGCTCAGTAATAACAGTGCGCTGGTAGTATACATGTCAGTAACAGTGCGCTGGTAGTATACATGTCAGTAACAGTGCACTGGTAGTATACATGTCAGTTACAGTGCGCTGGTAGTATACATGTCAGTAACAGTGTGCTGGTAATATACATGTCAGTAACAGTGCACTGGTACTATACATGTCAGTAACAGTGCGCTCGTAGTATACAGACCCGTGCTCAGTAATAACAGTGTGCTGGTAGTATACATGTCAGTAACAGTGTGCTGATAGTATACAGACCCGTGCTCAGTAATAACAGTGTGCTAGTAGTATACATGTCAGTAACAGTGCGCTGGTAGTATACATGTCAGTAGCAGTGCGCTGGTAATATACATGTCAGTAACAGTGCGCTGGTAGTATACAGACCCGTGCTCAGTAATAACAGTGTGCTGGTAGTATACAGACCCGTGCTCAGTAATAACAGTGTGCTGGTAGTATACATGTCAGTAACAGTGTGCTGGTAGTGCACATGTCAGTAACAGTGCGCTGGTAGTATACATGTCAGTAGCAGTGTGCTGGTAGTATACATGTCAGTAACAGGTGCTGGTAGTATACATGTCAGTAACAGTGCGCTGGTAGTATACAGACCCGTGCTCAGTAATAACAGTGTGCTGGTAGTGTACATGTCAGTAACAGTGCGCTGGTAGTGTACATGTCAGTAACAGTGCGCTGGTAGAATACATGTCAGTAATAACTGTGTGCTGGTAGTATACATGTCAGTAACAGTGCGCTGGTAGTATACAGACCCGTGCTCAGTAATAACAGTGTGCTGGTAGTATACATGTCAGTAACAGTGCGCTGGTAGTATACATGTCTGTAACAGTGCGCTGGTAGTATACAGAACCGTGCTCAGTAATAACAGTGTGCTGGTAGTATACTTGTCAGTTACAGTGCGCTGGTAGTATACATGTCAGTAACAGTGCGCTGGTAGTATACAGAACCGTGCTCAGTAATAACAGTGTGCTGGTGCTATACATGTCAGTAACAGTGCGCTGGTAGTATACATGTCAGTAACAGTGCGCTGGTTGTATACATGTCAGTAACAGTGTGCTGGTAGTATACAGACCCGTGTTCAGTAATAACAGTGTGCTGGTAGTATACAAGCCAGTAACAGTGCACTGGTAGTATACAGACCCGTGCTCAGTAATAACAGTGTGCTAGTAGTATACATGTCAGTAACAGTGCGCTGGTGGTATACATGTCTGTAGCAGTGCGCTGGTAATATACATGTCAGTAACAGTGCGCTGGTAGTATACAGACCCGTGCTCAGTAATAACAGTGTGCTGGTAGTATACAGACCCGTGCTCAGTAATAACAGTGTGCTGGTAGTATACATGTCAGTAACAGTGTGCTGGTAGTGTACATGTCAGTAACAGTGCGCTGGTAGTGTACATGTCAGTAACAGTGCGCTGGTAGTATACATGTCAGTAGCAGTGTGCTGGTAGTATACATGTCAGTAACAGTGCGCTGGTAGTATACAGACCCATGCTCAGTAATAACAGTGTGCTGGTAGTATACATGTCAGTAACAGTGCGCTGGTAGTATACATGTCAGTAACAATGCGCTGGTAGTATACATGTCAGTAACAGTGCGCTGGTAGTATACATGTCAGTAATAACAGTGTGCTGGTAGTATACATGTCAGTAATAACAGTGTGCTGGTAGTATACATGTCAGTAACAGTGC
Source organism: Pseudophryne corroboree (assembly GCF_028390025.1). Lineage (NCBI taxonomy): Eukaryota > Metazoa > Chordata > Amphibia > Anura > Myobatrachidae > Pseudophryne > Pseudophryne corroboree. The sequence continues at coordinate 483,042,941 of NC_086452.1, forward strand.
GCTGGTAGTATACATGTCAGTAACAGTGCGCTGGTAGTATACATGTCAGTAACAGTGCGCTGGTAGTATACATGTCAGTAACAGTGCGCTGGTAGTATCCATGTCAGTAACTGCACTGGTAGTATCCATGTCAGTAATAACAGTGTGCTGGTAGTATACATGTCAGTAACAGTGTGCTGGTAGTATACATGTCAGTACTAAAGGTGCGCTGGTAGTATACATGTCAGTAACAGTGCGCTGGTTGTATACATGTCAGTAACAGTGTGCTGGTAGTATACAGACCCGTGTTCAGTAATAACAGTGTGCTGGTAGTATACATGTTAGTAACAGTGCACTGGTAGTATACAGACCCGTGCTCAGTAATAACAGTGTGCTGGTAGTATACATGTCAGTAACAGTGCGCTGGTAGCATACAGACCCATGCTCAGTAATAACAGTGCGCTGGTAGTATACATGTCAGTAACAGTGCGCTGGTAGTATACATGTCAGTAACAGTGCACTAGTAGTATACATGTCAGTAACAGTGCACTGGTAGTATACATGTCAGTAACAGTGTGCTGGTAATATACATGTCAGTAACAGTGCACTGGTACTATACATGTCAGTAACAGTGCGCTCGTAGTATACAGACCCGTGCTCAGTAATAACAGTGTGCTGGTAGTATACATGTCAGTAACAGTGTGCTGATAGTATACAGACCCGTGCTCAGTAATAACAGTGTGCTAGTAGTATACATGTCAGTAACAGTGCGCTGGTAGGTTACATGTCAGTAGCAGTGCGCTGGTAATATACATGTCAGTAACAGTGCGTTGGTAGTATACAGACCCGTGCTCAGTAATAACAGTGTGCTGGTAGTATACAGACCCGTGCTCAGTAATAACAGTGTGCTGGTAGTATACATGTCAGTAACAGTGTGCTGGTAGTGTACATGTCAGTAACAGTGCGCTGGTAGTATACATGTCAGTAGCAGTGTGCTGGTAGTATACATGTCAGTAACAGGTGCTGGTAGTATACATGTCAGTAACAGTGCGCTGGTAGTATACAGACCAGTGCTCAGTAATAACAGTGTGCTGGTAGTATACATGTCAGTAACAGTGCGCTGATAGTATACATGTCAGTAACAATGCGCTGGTAGTATACATGTCAGTAACAGTGCGCTGGTAGTATACATGTCAGTAATAGTGTGCTGGTAGTATACATGTCAGTAATAACAGTGTGCTGGTAGTATACATGTCAGTAACAGTGCGCTGGTAGTATACATGTCAGTAACAGTGCGCTGGTAGTATACATGTCAGTAACAGTGCGCTGGTATTAAACATATCAGTAACAGTGCACTGGTAGTATACATGTCAGTAACAGTGCGCTGGTAGTATACATGTCAGTAACAGTGCGCTGGTAGTATCCATGTCAGTAACAGTGCGCTGGTAGTATCCATGTCAGTAATAACAGTGTGCTGGTAGTATACATGTCAGTAACAGTGTGCTAGTAGTATACATGTCAGTACTAAAGGTGCGCTGGTAGTATACATGTCAGTAACAGTGCGCTGGTTGTATACATGTCAGTAACAGTGTGCTGGTAGTATACATGTCAGTAACAGTGCGCTGGTTGTATACATGTCAGTAACAGTGTGCTGGTAGTATACAGACCCGTGTTCAGTAATAACAGTGTGCTGGTAGTATACATGTCAGTAACAGTGCACTGGTAGTATACAGACCCGTGCTCAGTAATAACAGTGTGCTGGTAGTATACATGTCAGTAACAGTGCGCTGGTAGCATACAGACCCATGCTCAGTAATAACAGTGCGCTGGTAGTATACATGTCAGTAACAGTGCGCTGGTAGTATACATGTCAGTAACAGTGCACTGGTAGTATACATGTCAGTAACAGTGCGCTGGTAGTATACATGTCAGTAACAGTGTGATGGTAATATACATGTCAGTAACAGTGCACTGGTAGTATACATGTCAGTAACAGTGCGCTCGTAGTAAACAGACCCGTGCTCAGTAATAACAGTGTGCTGGTAGTATACATGTCAGTAACAGTGTGCGGATAGTATACAGACCCGTGCTCAGTAATAACAGTGTGCTAGTAGTATACATGTCAGTAACAGTGCGCTTGTAGTATACATGTCAGTAGCATTGCGCTGGTAATATACATGTCAGTAACAGTGCGCTGGTAGTATACAGACCCGTGCTCAGTAATAACAGTGTGCTGGTAGTATACAGACCCGTGCTCAGTAATAACAGTGTGCTGGTAGTATACATGTCAGTAACAGTGTGCTGGTAGTATACATGTCAGAAACAGGTGCTGGTAGTATACATGTCAGTAACAGTGCACTGGTAGTATATAGACCCGTGCTCAGTAATAACAGTGTGTTGGTAGTATACATGTCAGTAACAGTGCGCTGGTAGTATACATGTCAGTAACAGTGCGCTGGTAGTATACATGTCAGTAACAGTGCGCTGGTAGTATACATGTCAGTAACAGTGCGCTGGTAGTATACATGTCAGTAATAACAGTGTGCTGGTAGTATACATGTCAGTAATAACAGTGTGCAGGTAGTATACATGTCAGTAACAGTGCGCTGGTAGTATACATGTCAGTAACAGTGCGCTGGTATTAAACATATCAGTAACAGTGCGCTGGTAGTATACATGTCAGTAACAGTGCGCTGGTAGTATACATGTCAGTAACAGTGCGCTGGTAGTATACATGTCAGTAACAGTGTGCTGATAGTATACAGACCCGTGCTCAGTAATAACAGTGTGCTAGTAGTATACATGTCAGTAACAGTGCGCTGGTAGGTTACATGTCAGTAGCAGTGCGCTGGTAATATACATGTCAGTAACAGTGCGTTGGTAGTATACAGACCCGTGCTCAGTAATAACAGTGTGCTGGTAGTATACATGTCAGTAACAGTGTGCTGGTAGTATACATGTCAGTAATAACAGTGCGCTGGTAGTATACATGTATGTCCCTGCAGTCCAGCACCATAGAAACACTCATCCACACACACCCTAATGGGCCATTGTACGGTGATTATCACACAACAGAGCGATTATCTGCACCAGGACACCACCGCTGCCATCTCACGCGCACTGAGGACTCATCGTATAGTGATTGGCAGGAAGTGGCTGTTTGGAGTGGTTGGGGAAACGCAGGCGTGTCATGTCTGTTTTTGGGGCGAGAATCTGCCATTGGCTGCGAGCTCATACGTGCAAAAACATGGCGCCTGTGCTGCTTTATAGACCAACCCTTAGCCCTGATGTTCCTCATCGTTGCGATGGCTCCGGTGGGCTTCAGTGGCACTAACTTTAGCAGTTCCGTAGCCTAGAAAATCGCACATGCTAATGCATTGGAGTGACTGCTGCTATACTTTGGGGAAGCGGATTGGTATGTGTACACGTGTTGGTATACTCTCGGGATTCAGATTGGCATGTGAGGTACTGTTATAGGTACATTATACTGTGACGTAGGTAACAGCACTGGGTGGTATGTACGTCACTGGATGCATAGGTAGCCATATTTGGTTTCAGGTGCAATGGTAAAACATAGTGCACATGATTACGGTACCTGGCTAGCATGCTGTGATACATAGAACACAGGGGACATGTAGTGTGATTCCCCAGAGACATCAGCTGGTCCATACCCATTCTCCATCACATTAGCCCCGGGGCAGTGGGGAATTGGGACATCCGGGTGACATCCACGTTCCACCCCTATCACATCTGGACAAGTGCAAGCAATGTCTCGATTCGCAACAAGGAAGTGGTGAAACAAAAGTGAAGGTTCCAAAAGTCTGATGGATGAAGAGATAGAAGCCTATGTTAATTTGATCATAGCTTCTCTACCAGCGTCTCTTGCAAGACAAGAACAGATTAGGAAAGAAACTGAGACAGATGACACAATGAAAGTGTTGAAAGATATCATTCTGAAAGGTTGGCCAGCAGAAAAACATGCGTGCCCGCTGTCTATCCATGATTATTGGATGTACCGCAGTGACCTTACAGTTGTCGATGGTATTATTAAGAAAGGCAATAGGTTTGTCATACCTGCACGACTAAGAAAAACTATGCTGTGCAAGATACATGAAGGCCACTTAGGAGAAGAAAAATGTAAGCGGAGAGTGCGTGAAGTTATGTATTGGCCAAGAATGAACCAAGACGTAGCACAGACTACAGCTACATGTGAATTATGTCATACGTATAGACTGAAACAACAAGTCGAGCCACTGAGTCCTCAGGCAGTGCCAGAGAGACCGTACCAGAAAGTCGGCGCAGATTTGTTTGATTGTAATGGGAAAACGTACATTGTCGTGACTGATTATTACTCTAACTACCCTGAGGTGAAGACACTACATACAACTACTAGTAAAGCCGTAATCAATTGCATGAAGTCAATCTTTGCAAGGCATGGTGTTCCTATAGAAGTGTTCACTGACAATGGTCCTCAGTTTTCCAGTGCTGAATTTAAACAATTCCCCACTATCCACGCTCAAATGGGTTGGTGGAAAGTTCAGTAAAAACTGTAAAGAGTCTCATGAAAAAAGCTCAAGAAGGTAAAGAAGATTTCTACAAAAAGCTTATCTGCTCTAAAATCGGGTGACCAAGTCCGTCTCAGAGATCACGAGAAAGGTATTTGGGTGCAGAAAGGTATTGTGCAAGCACAAGTAGCACCAAGATCTTATACTATACGTACAGAGTGTGGAATGGAAGTTAGAAGAAATCGGTTGGATTTAAGATCTCAACCTAACCATAATGAAGACAACATGACTGAAGAATACCCTTCATCTGACATGTATGATGATCCTGATAATGGTGAACAAACCACGATTCTAGAAAGGTCCAACATGGTCGATGAAACACAGACTGTGTATGAAAGACCCAAAAGGGAAATACGCAGACCTGAGAGACTCATTGAAACGTGTTAGATGATGTTCTTAATATGACGTTAATTGTTGCATTGAAGCGTACAGGGCTTATCTTTAAAAAAAAGAGGATGTGATGTTAGTGCATTAGAATGCTTAATATTTGTAGACACTCCCTTACTAATATGTGTAAGCCTCAATCTTCAGTGATGGTCCCTAGGACCAGGGGGATGCTGGGAAGTGGGTGGTGCAGTGTGTCTGGAGTTGGTGATGGAATAAACAGCACAGCAGTGAACTCACATGTCTCTGTGTCATTATGACTGGATTTACAAATATATGAACAAAACAGGCACTAGGCCCAAGTCACCATACCCAGCCCACTGATAGGCAAGCACTAGGCCTGTGGCCATATGTCAGACCTTAAGCTTGTGGCACAATTAGATGGGCGCTAGGCCCTGTTCAGAGCCACTGACCCACCAAGTGTATAATGTGTACCCCCAGATCATCGGGGTACAAATAGGCAGGCTGTAAGCCTGAGGTTTCATTTGGGAGTGATCTGGATATTAGGCCCAGATCACTCCAACGTGGCCCGTGCTAGGCAGGCCCATAGACCTGGGCCTCAGATTAAATCAAGGTGATCTGGGCATTAGGTGCAAATTACTGTAAGTGCCCAGATAGGCAGACAAAGGGGCATGAGTCCCCTGTAATCAGAGAGGCTCGGGGTGCTAGGCCCAGATCATATTAACAAATGGGTTTACTCTAAACCAGTGTTTCCCAACCACGGTCCTCAAGGCACACTAACAGTCCTGGTTTTAAGGATAACCATACCTGATCACAGGTGATTTAATTAGTACCTCAGTTATTTTGATTGAACCATTTGTGCTCAAACATGGTTATCACTAAAACCTGCACTGTTGGTGTGCCTTGAGGACCGTGGTTGGGAAACACTGCTCTAAACTATGTGTGGACAGTAGGTCCAATAAATGAGGTAATTCCCCTGTAATGTCTCAAGTAACCTGCTCAATTGAGTGCGTTGAGATGGGTGAGCTCTGCGACTCCCACTCTCTTAACTGGGTGGTCTTGTCTTTAGCGTGTGGAGGGCTGTCTGGTCCCCACATTGCAGGGTCAGGTATAAAAGCCACTGATTGGGTTGAGAATGGAGGAGCGGTTCAGTCATACTCCCGCAACCCCTTCTTTCAAGTGGACGGCTGTTCACTTTAAGGACCCCTGGTTTACACGTCCACCCGTTCCACAGATTGAAGTGTAATGCCCATTTTGTAGTTATGTCTGGCTATGTACAGGAGAGGGTATACAGCTTACAGTATACTCGCACTGCTGATCTGCTACGTTTGTTGTCACTGCTCCTTGTGCTTGTGTTGAGATGTGTTGATTGTTCTTAGTGATATGTTTTATTGTGTGCACATAGCAAAGAATACGGCCTGTTTGTTAGTGTTGTTTGTTAGTTCTTAACAGCTGATAGTTTCACCAAGGTTTAGTTAGTTGGCCCTACTGTGTCCAGTGTAGCCAGTTGTGTGATAGGCTGTCAGACCACCCAGCAAAGTGACAAGAGTAACAGTGTGAGTATTATTCTGTGTTTGATGGTCACCTTGTGAGCACTGCTTTGGTGGACCTGGCACTGCCGCGTGAGGTCCATTGTACACCTCAGCACATGAGTGCTGTATAGGTGATAATTGGGTGGCTGAGGCTTCGTGCCCAGATGGTGAAGATCAGTCACCGTTGAAGTGTCCTCTTCCCTCCTGTGTGAAGAGTAGATCCACAGTAATTGTGTATTTGTACTTTTGTCCCAGCGTTCGCTTCCGGTATTACTTCCTGGAAGAGGACCAAGGTCTGGAAACCACAACTTCTGGTGGAAGTGGTGAGTACCGCCTAAGGGCCACAACTCTCACATTACCTTCCCCAAACTGTCACTTACTGTCAATCACTCTGCGTTAGAGATGTCACTTCTAGCAGCATTGCAAAAGTAACTTGTCACATGCGCAGTCTGCCGATACTTGAATTAGGCCCATACTCACACCGACAACCATTCAGCAGTCACAGTCACTTAGGTGACATTTCTCCCTGAATCTCTGGAACATGTCTTCACGTTTTCTGCATAGAGTTGCTGCCATACGATTGGCTGATTAGTGATTAGGTATTTGCATTAACGAGCAGGAGTACCTAATAAAATGTCCGCTGTATATAATTCTGTATGTGTCAGTGTGGCTCTTACCCGCACAAAGTAATTTTCATACTCGGCCTCCTTTGCACTGAAGTAACAGAGATCGGAGAGATAATCATCCTGCATCAGAAAACATGTGATTAGATGCAGACAGCTTCATATCTACTAATGCATTTTCCCACGTCCTGTATTTACCAGTCTTATCTACATACCTGCGTATTACCTATTACATATTACAGTCACTTAACCACTGACTTCTGTTCCTACCACTAGGGGCCTAATTCAGACCCGATCGCTGGGGAGCGATATTTGCTGTCCTGCGATCAGGTAGTCGCCGCCTACAGGGGGAGGGTTTTTTGTGTGTGCTGGTGTGCGATCGCATTTGCTGGAGAACTACACAAACTACAGTGTGTGTAGTCTCTGCACAGCCCAGGACTTACTCTGCGATGATCGGGGCCGGAGCTGACGTCAGAAACCTGCACTGTCTCTCCCCCTCTCTCGCTCCCTTACACTGTCTCTCTTTCTTTCTCTGTGACACAGTCTCTCTCTCTCTCCATCACAGTCTCTTTCTTCCTCTCTGCCCTGACGCTGTCTCTCTCTCTCTCCATCACAGTCTCTCTCTTCCTCTCTGCCCTGACGCTGTCTCTCTCTCTCTCCATCACAGTCTCTCTCTTCCTCTCTGCCCTGACACTGTCTCTCTCTTCGCTCCTCATCCCTTTTTCTCTTTTCCCCCTGACACCTTCTCTCTCGCTCCTCTCTCTTTATCTCATTGCCTCTTTTTCCATGAAACATTCTCTCTCCCACTGACCCTCCTCTCCTTCTTTCTTGTTCCTCTGTTTCTCTGTCTCCCTGACAATGTTCCTCTCTCTTTGATGCTGTATCTCTCTCTCTCCCTGACACGATCTCTCTCCCTCTCTGTCTCCCTGATACTGTGTCTCTCTCTTTTCCGGACAGTCTCTCTCTCTCTCCCTGACACTGTCTCATTCTCCCTCAATCTCTTTCTGGAACTCTCTCTCTCTGACACTCTTTCTCTCCTTGACACGGTCGTATCTCCCCCTCTATCGCTCCCTTACACTGTCTCTCTCTCTCTCTTTTTTCTCTGTGACACTGTTTCTCTCATCCCTTTCTCTCTTTCTTCCGGATACCTTCTCTTTCGCTCCTCTCTCTTTCTCTCATTGCCTCTTTTTCTATGAAACTCTCTCTACCCCTGACCCCCCCTCTCCCTCTTTCTTGTTCTTCTGTTTCTCTCTCCATTACACTGTCTCTCTCCCTCTCTCCTTTATGCTGTATCTCTCTCTCTCTCCCTCCCTGACACTGTCTCTCTCTCTCTCTTCCTGACAGTCTCTCTCTCTCTCTCTCTCTCCCTGACACTGTCTCACTCTCCCTCAATCTCTTACTGGCACTCTCTCTCTTTCTGACACTCTCTCTCTCTGACACTCTTTCTCTCCTTGACACTGTCGTTGTCTCTCTCCCCCTTTCACTGTCTCTCTTTCTCTCTCCCTGACACTGTCTCTCTAAATCTCTCCATGACACAGTCTCTCTCTTTTTCTCTCCATGACAATGTCTCTCTCCCCTCTCATCCTTTTTTCTCTTTTCCCCCCGGACACCTTCTCTCTCGCTCCTCTCTCTTTATCTCATTGCCTCTTTTCCCATGAAACATTCTCTCTCCCACTGACCCTCCTCTCCTTCTTTCTTGTTCCTCTGTCTCTCTGTCTCCCTGACACTGTTCCTCTCTCCTTGATGCAGTATCTCTCTCTCTCTCTACTTGACACTGTATCTCTCTCGCTCCCTGACACGGTCTCTCTTTCTCCCTGATACTGTCTCTCTCTTCCCTCCTCATCCCTTTTTCTCTCTTTCTTCCTGATACCTTCTCTGTTGCTCCTCTTTCTCTCATTGCTTCTTCTTCCATGAAAATCTCTTTCTGCTGCGGGGTACACTGGGCTCCACAAGGATTAACATCGGGGTGTAGAGTAGGATCTTGATCCGAGGCACCTACAGGCTCAAAGCTTTGACTGTTCCCAGGAAGCACAGCGCCGCCTCCTCTATAACCCCGCCTCCATGCACAGGAGCTCAGTGTGTAAGTCGGTGCCATGCAGTAAGCAGGCATACAACAGGGGGGCTGCTCCTGCAGCCCTAAAGAAAAAGCTATTTCAGAAGGAAAGAAGACTTCAAGGGCTGAAGCAGTGTTAGATGTCAGACATCTCCTGCTGCAGCTCCATTACTTCCCCAGCGGCGCTGTACACTCCCGCACCCTGGTTGCCGGGTAATTACAGCGGAGGCTCCGGTGTTCTTCTATGTCTGTCACGCACTTGCCACTGTCTCTTGGATCACGTGGCCGCATACAGGGGGAGGCAAGGGGTCTCTTTGTTTCGCTGTAATCGCGATCCGGCGTGGCCGGTGGGAGGCGGGCCGCGTGCGCTGGCGTGGACACTGTAAGGGGCAGCCGCTCCACTAGTCATCAGGACACAGGGCACAGGTTGGTTTTCTCTCTAAAACCATTTATTTACAGCCCGCAGAGCCCAGTGGGGAAGCCAGCAGGGGGATAAGGCATAACCTGTAGCCCCTCCCCCAGCCCCAGGGCGCCGTTTGGGTAAATGTTCCTGCCCTGGAGCTGCATATCGCTCCCTCACTCCCTGTCAGCCGCCATCACACAGAGCTGCGCTGTTCCTGGGACTGCTGGGGCAAATCCTCCTCTGTAAAGCCGCCTGATCGCCAGCGCTGTGACTTTTACAGGACATAAGTATTCTACCTGTCAAGGGACAGTGTTATTTAAGACAGAGTGCATACAGTCAGGGTTGTGGGGTACAAACACCCTGTGATATACATCCAGTTTAACTGTGTTTTTTTATATCTACTGTTTACATATAACTATACTGAGTATCACTTTGTATTGCTAGTCCAGTGCAGTTTTATTGTGTTATATAACTTCTGCATTGTATATTGTGACTTTCTGTGTGTGTGCATGTAGCTGCTGCGTGGCTTCCATTTCGTGTATTTCACTCAGCCTGGTTCCCCTATATTCTGTAACCTGAGGGGCTAAGTACGTCAGGTTTATTAGACTATATAGGTGTTTTACAGGATATACTTACTGTGTATTTTTCTCTGTGATTTCTGGTCACCGTATATCTCTTGAATTCCCGGTTTGTGCTGATACACTACACCGGGAGTTCTTGCTAGATATAGTGCTGCTAATATTGTACTGTGTTGCCTGATATTGAGCTTATCATTATGTCAGCTGCAAGGGGCAATGGAACTGGGGCTTCTCCCACATTGCGTGCAGATACTTTTCAGGAAAACATGGCAGCAGGTTCAGGGGGTTCCTTACTCCCCCAATGGAGTTGTGGCTGCGGGGGTCCACAATGACCCGCCCTGGTCTACCTTCTCCACGTTATTAAATACGCTGGTAACTATACTTACGCCCCCTGTGGGACCTTCTATGCCAGTGCAGCAGTTTATGGTCACTACAGTTAATCCGCCATGGGCAGATCAGATCTCATCACAGTTACAGCACTTGAACCAATCACTGTCTAAAAAGAAGTCTCACTCTCGCCCTCCTAAGACTAAGACGTCTTCCAAACGGGCCGCTACTTCCTCACAATCTACCACTATTCCTGACACCACCTCTGATGAGGATGGCGCATATACTGACCCCACGGACACAGACTCAGATGTTTTAGATGGGGAAGGACGGTCATAGGTGGATGTCCCTGATTTGATTGAGGCTATCAGGCTGATTCTTCAAGTTTCTGATGAACCCGAGCCTGCGGTTGTTTCAAAACATCCAGACAGATTTAAACTTGAGAAAGTGGTTAAACAAGTTTTATCTCATTCTCAACACCTGGCCGACATACGTCAGGAATCCTGGGAAAATCCAGGAACAAAGTTCACACCGCATAAGAGACTGTTGGCTCGCTATCCTCTCTCTGCGGAGCTATGTAAAAATTGGGCAAACTCCTCCACCTGTGGATTCTCTGGTGGCAAGGCTAGTGGTTTCCTCAGCTCTGCCAGGGACTGCCGTCACCTCTCTAAAGGAACCGATGGATAGACGTGTGGAGGGTTGTTTAAAGGTGATTTACACCCTAACAGGGGCTGTGCATAGGCCAACCATTGCAGCAACATGTGCTGCTGAAGCTGTTGAAGCATGGGCTCAGGAGCTGGAGGCGGAGCTACCTTCTAATGCTTCTGATCATTCTAGACAATGTCTCTCATGTATCGCTACGACTTCTCATTACCTTAAGGAGGCGGCTTCTGATGCCGGGGTTCTGGCGGCCAAGGCTGCTACTACGTCCATCTTGGCTCAGTGTATCCTTTGGTTGAGATCCTAGTCTGTGAACATAGGCCCTCATTCCGAGTTGATCGCTCGCAAGGCGATTTTAGCAGAGTTACACACGCTAAGCCGCCGCCTACTGGGAGTGAATCTTAGCTTCTTAAAATTGCGAACGAAGTATTCGCAATATTGCGATTACACACCTCGTAGCAGTTTCTGAGTAGCTTCAGACTTACTCGGCATCTGCGATCAGTTCAGTGCTTGTCGTTCCTGGTTTGACGTCACAAACACTCCCAGCGTTCGCCCAGACACTCCTCCGTTTCTCCGGCCACTCCTGCGTTTTTTCCGGAAACGGTAGCGTTTTTTCCCACACGCCCATAAAACGGCCTATTTCCGCCCAGTAACACCCATTTCCTGTCAATCACATTACGGTTGCCAGACCGATGAAAAAGCCGTGAGTAAAATTACTAAGAGCATAGCAAATTTACTTGGCGCAGTCGCAGTGCGGACATTGCGCATGCGCATTAAGCGGAAAATCGCTGCGATGCGAAGATTTTTACCGAGCGAACAACTCGGAATGAGGGCCATAGATTCTAAGAAAACCCTGGAGGTGCTCCCTTTTAAGGGAGACATTCTTATCGGAGAAGACCTCAATAAGATTGTGGCTGACTTGGCATCTGCTAAAACAGCTTGCCTACCAAGTACGGCACCTTCTGCGCCAAAGGTTAAAAGTATTTTCCCTCGGCTCTTTCGTCCTCCAGGAAAAGCAAATGGTCAGGCATACCCGAAACAAGCTTGTGCTTCCAAACCTGCCAAGCCCAGATCTTAGAGGGCCTGGGTTGCCCGTCAGCCTGCTTCCAAAACAGACAAGCCAGGGTGGGGGGCCGACTTCTAGGGTTTGCCCAGGAATGGTTGAAGACCACTTCAGATGCCGGGGTGTGGGAAGTCGTCACTCGAGGTTACGCCGTATCCTTCAAGAATCGTCCCCCTCATCGATTTTGCCTGACAGACGTCCCTTCGGATCTTGTGAAGGCAACAATGCTTCATTCGGTGGTACAGTCCCTCCTGGACACAGGAGTGGTAGTACAGGTGCCTCTAGCTCAGAGAGGCAAGGGGTATTATTCACAGCTGTTTCTAGTCCCGAAACTGAACAGGTCCTCGCGGCCTATTCTCAATCTCAAGTCCTTGAACAAGTATGTGAGGGTTTCCAAGTTTCGTATGGAAACTCTACGCTCTATTGTTCTGGCCTTGGAGCCAGGGGACTATATGGTCTCCCTGGACATACAGGATGCCTACCTGCAGAATCCTATTACAACGTCATATCAGCAGTATCTGAGGTTTGCAGTGGGCAACCTTCATTACCAATTTCGGGCGTTACCTTTTGGTTTGACAATGGCTCCGCAAGTTTTCACCAAGGTTATGGCGGTAATGATGGCTGTACTCCGCCGTCAAGGGGTCAGGATCCTACCGTACCTGGATGATTTGCTGATCTTGGCGAATTCCCCAGAAATTCTCCTGTGACATCTGGATCTGACTATCCAGTTTTTGCAAGCCCACTGGTGGCTAGTCAACTGGAAGAAATCTTCCCTGGTCCCTGCTCGGAGCATGCTACACCTGGGAGCATTGCTGGACACTCACACCCAGGGATTGTTCTTGTCTCAGGAGAAAATCCTGAAACTTCAGGAGGGGATTCGATGCTTCCTATCTCATCCGCGTGTGTCGATTCATTCGGTGATGCAAGTGCTACAGTAGGTCTCATGGTATCGGCTTTCGACATGATGGAGTACGCTCAATTCCATTTTCGCCCTCTACAGAAGCTAATTCTGGCCAAATGGGACGGCCTGTCTCACCAGATCAGATCTCAAATGGTCCTCTTGTCTCCGGAGGTCCGACTGTCACTGAGCTGGTGGCTTTAGGACCAACGTTTGAGCAGGGGTCGTCCTTTCTGGATCTCCAACTGGGTCCTTCTGACGACGGATGCCAGTCTGAGAGGTTGGGGTGTGGTGTTGGAGCAACACTCCCTTCAGGGTCGGTGGACCAAGGAGGAGTCTCTCCTCTCGATAAACATTCTGGAATTGCGGGCGGTGTTCAATGCACTGAACTTGGCCCAGCATTTGATACAGAACAGACTTGTTCAAGTACAATCGGACAACGCCACCACGGTGGCTTACATAAATCAAGGCGGCACTCGAAGCCGCATGGCAATGAGGAAAGTATTACGAATTCTTCAGTGGGCAGAACACCATCTGCCAGCCATATCGGCAGTATTCATTCCAGGGGTCCTAAACTGAGAAGCTGACTTTCTCAGTCGTCAGCACGTACACGCCGGAGAATGGAGCCTACATCCAGAGGTGTTTCAACTTCTCGTGGACAAGTGGGGCCTTCCAGATGTAGACCTGATGGCGCCTCAACACAATCACAAGGTTCCGGTCTTCGGAGCTAGGACAAGGGATCCTCAAGCAGCGTTCGTGGACGCACGTGAAATTCCATGGGACTTTCGGCTGCCGTACGTGTTCCCTTCCGGTATCACTCCTGCCCAGGGTAATACGGAAGTTCAAGCAGGAAGGAGGAATCCTACTTCTGATCGCTCCGGCGTTGCCCAGACGGCACTGGTTCTCCGATCTACAGGGCCTCTCGCTAGTTCGTCCCCTTCTACTTCCACAACAACCAGACCTCCTCATTCAGGGTCCTTGTGTTTACCAGGACTTGGCCCATCTGGCTTTGACGGCATGGCTCTTGAAGCTTCCGTCTTGAGGGCCAAGGGTTTTTCTGAGGCGGTCATTCAAACTATGTTGAAGGCCCGTAAGCCGGCTTCTGCTCGGATTTACTATAGGGTCTGGAATTCTTACTTTACTTGGTGTGCGTCTCATAATCATGACGTTTTCAAGTTTAGTACTGCTAAACTTTTGGCCCTCCTACAGCAGGGCCTGGACTTAGGCCTTCGTCTGGCCTCCCTCAAGGTTCATATTTCTGGCTTGTCGGTTTGGTTTCAGAGAAAGATTGCTACCCTACCTGATTTTCATACTTTCACTCAGGGTGTGTTGCGGATTCAGCCTCCTTATGTACCGCCTGTGGCCCCTTGGGATTTGTCGGTAGTTCTGGAGTCCTTGCAAGAGTATCAGTTTGAACCTCTTGCCTCTGCAGACCTTAAGTGGCTTTCCCTTAAGGTTTTGTTTTTGCTGGCCATTGCCTCGGCTAGAAGGGTCTCGGACTTGGGTGCCTTATCCTGTAAGTCCCCCTACCTGATTTTTCACTGTGACTGGGCAGTTCTTAGAACGCATCCGGGTTATTTACCCAAGGTGGTGTCTTCCTTCCACCTTAACCTGGAGATTGTGGTTCCGGCCTTTAATTCTCCTGAGTTGTCCTCCAAAGAACGTTCTTTGGATGTGGTACGGGCTCTCCGTATCTATGTGAAGAGAACTGCCTCCGTTAGGAAGCCTGATTCTCTCTTTGTACTGTTCGGATTTCACAAATGTGGCTGGCCTGCTAACAAGCAGACCTTGGCTAGATGGATTAGAATGGCGATTGCACATGCTTATGTACAGGCTGGTCTTCCAGTTCCTGCTACCATCAAAGCCCATTCTACTCGATCGGTTGGACCTTCTAGGGCGGCCCGCCGTGGTGCAACCCTTGAACAGTTGTGCAATGCGCTACGTGGTCCTCAGTGAACACGTTCATAAGGTTCTATGCCTTCGATACTTCCGCCTCCCAGGATGCTTCCTTTGGACGCCGGGTTCTTGTGCCTGCTACAGTGCATCCCCTCACCAGGATTGGCATTTCCCTGTGTGGCCGCCCCCTTGCCCCACCCACATAACTCACCATACACCGGGGTCGGGCAGGTGGGACACATCAGCTGCTGTCTCCCGGCAGCGTGTGACAGCGCAGCATGACCTCTCACTGCACATCACGCTGCGCTGGGGAGCCGGGAGGAGGAAGCCGGGCAGCGTCTGAGCATCCTGAGGACACTCAACGCTGATCCCTCAATCCCCGGGATTGAGCTTCCAATCCTGGGTTTGAATCCCGCCCATTTTTGGTCCTAAATCCCGGGATCCCACCGATCCCAATCCCGGGATTGGCCTCCCTAGTAGAAACCTAAACTCCAATAGGGTGATGCCTTGTGAAGAAATTATCTTTGGATAGGATGGCATACTCATTTTTGCCCCATCCCCTATCCAGTTTGGTAATTTTGCCGCTATGCTTGGTTCCAAAGAAAGTGCCAGGAAAATTCAGGCTTATCCAGCACCAAGCCTTCCTCTGAGGTGCTACGGTGAACAACGTCCTGGACGAACAGCAATGCTTGATGCAGAATCGGTGGTTTGATCAGGCAATCAGAATAGTCAGGAAGAAAGGGTTTGATGGAGAAGCTAGATGTTGAGTCAGCATTTAGGGGCAGATTTATTATGCCTGGTGAAGTGATAAGGTGGAAAGTGATAACGAACGAGCCAATCAGCTCCTAACTTCCATGTTACAGGCTGGTTTTGAAAAATGACAGTAAGGAGCCGACTGGCTGGTGTGTTATCACCTTCCACTTTATCACTTCTCCAGGCTTAGTAAATCCGTCCATCAGTCTGCTTCCTCTTCACCCAGATAGTTTCCAGCTCATGGGGTTCTGCTTTGACAGGTATGTGTTCATAGGCAATTGCTTGCCAATGGCCTGCGTGATCTTGTGTGCATTATTTGAAGCCTTCATCTCTTTCTTGCAGTGGTGCCTGGAGGTGCGCATGAGTTGCAAGGCAGTTGCGCATTATTTGGATGGCTTTTTGTTGGCAGGACCAGCCCAGTCAGAGCAGTGCGCCCGGTTGCTGTGGGAGCTGGAGGACATGCTAGGTGAATTTGTTGTTCCCACAGCAAGGGAAAAAATGGAGAACCCTCAGTAATCTCTTACCTGGGCATAGAGATGGACATGAGTGCAGATTGAACGGTGAGGATTGTTAAGTTTCACTTGCAGAGTTATTTCCATGGGATGGATTTTTAAAAGATGTTTAGAGAGGGCCACGCCAGGCATAAAGGAGGAAACCTCATTTTATCCAGGTAGGAAACCTGAGGGTGTGAGAACAATATCTGCATCACTTTAATGAGATGGTCTTCGGGTTGCGGTGTGTGATTGTGGCGCAGCACTACTCAGCCGAGCAATACCTTGCAAATTATTATGGATGCTGGGGAGGTGGCTGGTTTCAGGGCCTATTTGCATGGCAACTACACAGTCTGGAAGGACAGAGGTTGGACAAAAAACGGTGGTGCCATTCGTGCAGGTTGCAGGCCCAACTTGCCCATCTTTGGCAGAAAGTCGAGCTGATCTAAGTGACCTAGTGGAAAAATCCATGGCTCCGAAGACATGGACAGCCTATATGGCGGCATGGAAGACATGGACAGCCTATATGGCGGCATGGAAGACATGGACAGCCTATATGGAGGCATGGAAGACATGGACAGCCTATATGGAGGCATGGAAGATATGGACAGCCTATATGGAGGCATGGAAGACATGGACAGCCTATATGGAGGCATGGAAGACATGGACAGCCTATATGGCGGCATGGAAGACATGGACAGCCTACATGGCGGCATGGAAGACATGGACAGCCTACACGGCGGCATGGAAGCCATAGACAGCCTACATGGCGTCATGGAAGACATGGACAGCCTACATGGCGGCATGGAAGACATGGACAGCCTACATGGCGGCATGGAAGACATGGACAGCCTACATGGCGGCATGGAAGACATGGACAGCCTATATGGTGGCAGTTTCAGGCAGTGGAGTCAGAGGGGATTAGGGATACATTGCAGCAGCTCGCTTTTTCTGAGAAAATTGAGAGGGCCTTAGTTCATAGCATCCTGGCAGATATTCCATCTCATTCTTTTATAAATTGCCCGTAGCTGACTCGGTCGCCCTTGGCAATTAATATGTATTCTAACAACACCCCACCACCTCTTCGCAGGCACCAGAGGTTTCAAGCAGTAGTGGATCATGGTCCACTCCTACATCTGTTGGGCAGAAGCACGTGCAGCTACCATACCATATGGCCAACATCTGGCCTTGCCAGTGGAAGTGTTGTTGTGTTCCTGGTTTGGTAACAGGGGTATGCTGTGGGCACAGGCAAATGGAGCGTAGCTATGCACAGAAAGATTAACAGTGCAGGCTCCAGATATTTAGGTAACACAAATTCCCTTGACCTGACAGATAAATGTGAGAGGATATGGAATGGTTGAGAGGGAGTTGGGGACATGTTCACATTATATGGTCTAACATACTCAACAGGTTGTCATGACAGGGGGCTAGAGATGGTTCTGGAGTGGAAAGAGCAAGGAAAAAACTTAATGTAGATATGGGGAAACTGGTCTCCGCCAGTGGGGTCAGTCGGCACACTGACATCTCAGCTAGGTGTAACGTGTTGTTAAGGAGTGATGGAGTAAACCTGCCAGACGTGGGACTTGCTTTGTCTATCAATGCTTTTCAGGAGTCCTTAGAACTAGTTATGAGGTAGAAGTGGCAGGGTGGGGCGTCGGACCCCAGTAGGCTGGGTATCTCATGTGGTGGAAGGAAAGTAGTGAGCAAGGTTTGGTATGTAGGGGGATTTCAAAGAGTCGTGCACATTCACTAGGAAATGGGCCACATGCCTTGTTCCAGCTTAAGCGGTTGGGCCATACGGGCAGTGTGCCATATTACGATGGTGTGCGCATAGTGATCTGGACGCTGAGTTGGAAAGGGGGGAAGTGGTTGTTGCATGCCTACAAGGTTGGGCCAAATATGTCCCCCTGCCCTCACATCCACAGGTTGGTAAGGGGGTATGGCTTGCTGTGGCCTATAAGGTTGGATCGAACATGCTCCTCCCCTGCCTATTTGATGGGTTAGCATTTCCGTCAGAGTCTTGCCCACCAGGTCTCTCCTTGCCCACCAGTTCTCTGCTTGCCCTGCAACCTCTTGTTGGGAGTCTTGCTGTATTTGGCTTATGTGACTGAATAAAGCTGTGACCATTTTTGCCCAAGTAAGTGTGGACTGAATTATTGCATAGCGCAAGGTTAAAAGAGGGGCACCTGATAGTCGGCATCTCCCCCTTACGCACAGACAATCCTGGTAACCTCACAATCAGGAAATGTATTGGAATTATAATTCCTAATGAATATGGTTCTGTGTGTTTCAGGGTTACTGTTAATGCTATCAGAGCCCAATATAGTTTTCAGGATTCTCCATATAATGATATAGGCATATA
Source organism: Pseudophryne corroboree (assembly GCF_028390025.1). NCBI lineage: Eukaryota > Metazoa > Chordata > Amphibia > Anura > Myobatrachidae > Pseudophryne > Pseudophryne corroboree. Next base: position 483,061,469 of record NC_086452.1, read on the forward strand.
ATAACCTTGCTCTGCTCCAGTCTCCTTCTTAGATCCTCTTCCTCCTCCCTCAGACTCTCCAGTTTGGCTGGCATTCCTGCACTCGCCCCACCCTGCCCGGCTGAGATATTCTTCTGGGCTTGGGTCATTCTGTAGGGAAGAAGCACAAAGGCTACATCTGTATATCATGCCAGGTTCCGTATACGCTGTACATGCTACATAGCACAGCATTGTTTACAGCCCCATAACAGGGACCACAGTGCCCTGTGCTGCACCCACCCCCTGAACGACGCTCAACCCATAATAACTATATACTGAGCTATCTGTGTATCATGCCATGTTCCGTATACTGTACATGCTGAACTGGAGGCACTGTGCGGCATATTTTCCTGCTCTTCACTTTCCCATCCTCCTGACCCCAGGGCAACATCACTACGTGATGTTGCCCTGGGGTCACTAGGGGTCACTAGTTTTTTCACTGTAAATTGTAAAGCGCAACGAAAGTTGCTGAGTAATATGAACTGGAGGCACTGCAGTGTAGAGCAATGTGAAATGGGGACACTACATGTGGAGCAATGTGAACTGGGGACACTACAGTGTGGAGTAATGTGAACTGGGGGCACTACAGTGTGGAGTAATATGAACTGGAGGCACTACAGTGTGGAGTAATATGAACTGGGGACACTGCAGTGTAGAGCAATGTGAAATGGGGACACTACAGTGTAGAGTAATATGAACTGGGGGCACTACAGTGTGGAGCAATGTGAACTGGGGACACTACAGTGTGGAGCAATGTGAACTGGGGGCACTACAGTGTGAAGTATTGTGAACTGGGGGCACTACATGTGGAGTAATGTGAACTGGGGGCACTACAGTGTGGAGCAATGTGAACTGGGGACACTACAGTGTGGAGTAATGTGAACTGGGGGCACTACAGTGTGAAGTAATGTGAACTGGGGACACTACAGTGTGGAGCAATGTGAACTGGGGACACTACAGTGTGGAGCAATGTGAACTGGGGGCACTACAGTGTGAAGTATTGTGAACTGGGAGCACTACAGTGTGGAGCAATGTGAACTGGGGGCACTACAGTGTGAAGTAATGTGAAATGGGGACACTACAGTGTGGAGTAATGTGAACTGGGGACACTTCAGTGTGGAGTAATGTCACCTTGGGGCACTATAGTGTGGAGTAATGTGAACTGGGGGCACTACAGTGTGGAGTTTTGTGAACTGAGGCACTACAGTGTAGAGTAATGTGAACTGGGGACACTACAAGGTTGAGTAATGTGAACTGGGGCCACTACAGTGTGGAGTAATGTGACCTAGAGGCACTACAGTGTGGAGTAATGTGAACTGGGAGCACTACAGTGTGGAGTAATGTGAACTGGGGGCACTACAGTGTGGAGTAATGTGAACTGGGGGCACTACAGTGTGGAGTAATGTGAACTGGGGGCACTACAGTGTGGAGTAATGTGAACTGGGGGCACTACATGTGGAGTAATGTGAACTGGGGCCACTACAGTGTTGAAAAATGTGAACTGGGGACACTACAGTGTGGATTAATGTGAACTGGGGCACTACAGTGTGTAGCAATGTGAACTGCGTGCACTACATGTGGAATAATGCCACCTAGGGGCCCTACAGTGTGCAATAATGTGAAATGGGGGCACTACAGTGTGGAGTAATGTGAACTGGGGACACTACAGTGTGGAGTAATGTGAATTGTGGGCACTACAGTGTGTAGCAATGTGAACTGCGGGCACTGCGCTGCATTATGTTAACTGGGGGCACTACAGTGTAGAATAATGTGAACTAGGGACACTACAGTGTGGAGTAATGTGAATTGGGGTACTACAGTGTGGAGTAATGTTAACAGGGGACACTACAGTGTGGAGTAATGTGACCTAGAGGCACTACAGTGTGGAGTAATGTGAACTGGGGTACTACATGTGGAGTAATGTGAACTGGAGGCACTACAGTATGAAGTAATGTGAACTGGGGGCACTACAGTGTGGAGTAATGTAAACTGGGGGCACTACATGTGGAGTAATGTGAACTGGGAGCACTACATGTGGAGTAATGTGAACTGGGGCCACTACAGTGTGGAGTAATGTGACCTAGAGGCACTACAGTGTGGAGTAATGTGAACTTGGAACACTACAGTGTAGAGTAATGTGAACTTGGAACACTACAGTGTGGAGTAATGTGACCTAGAGGCACTACAGTGTGGAGTAATGTGAACTTGGGCCACTACAGTGTGTAGTAATGTGAACTAGGGCCACTACAGTGTGGAGTAATGTGAACTGGGGGCACTACAGTGTGGAGTAATGTGAACTGGGGGCACTACAGTGTGGAGTAATGTGAACTGGGGGCACTACAGTGTGGAGTTATGTGAACTGGGGGCACTACAGTGTGGAGTAATGTGAACTGGGGAAATACAGTGTGGAGTACTGTGAACTGGGAGCACTACAGTGTGGAGTAATGTGAACTGGGTGGAGTAATGTGAACTGGGAGCACTACAGTGTGGAGTAATGTGAACTGGGGGCACTACAGTGTGGTGTAATGTGAACTGGGGGCACTACATGTTTAGTAATGTGACCTAGATGCAATACAGTGTGGAGTAATGTGAACTGGGGTCACTACAGTGTGGAGTAATGTGAACTGGGGTCACTACAGTGTGGTGTAATGATAACTGGGGGCACTACATGTTTAGTAATGTGACCTAGATGCACTACAGTGTGGAGTAATGTGAACTGGGGGCACTACAGTGTGTAGTAATGTGACCTAGAGGCACTACAGAGTGGAGTAATGTGACCTAGAGGCACTACAGTGTGGAGTAATGTGAACTGCGGGCACTACAGTGTGAATGTGAACTGGGGCCACTACAAGGTGGAGTAATGTGAACTGTGGCCAACACAAGGTGGAGTAATATGAACTCTGGGCACTACAGTGTGTAGCAATGTGAACTGAGGGCACTGAGCTGCATTATGTGAACTTGGGGCACTACATGTTTAGTAATGTGACCTAAATGCACTACAGTGTGGAGTAATGTGAACTGGGGGCACTACATGTGGAGTAATGTGAACTGGCGGCACTACAGTGTGAAGTAATGTCACCTTGGGGCACTACAGTGTGAAGTAATGTGAAATGGGGACACTACAGTGCGGAGCAATGTTAACTGGGGGCACTACAGTGTGGATTAATGTGAACTGGGGGCACTACAGTGTGGAGTTATGTCACCTTGGGGCACTACAGCGTGGAGTAATGTGAACTGGGGGCACTACAGTGTGGAGTTTTGTGAACTGGAGGCACTACAGTGTGGAGTAATGTGACCTAGAGGCACTACAGTGTGGAGTAATGTGACCTAGAGGCACTACAGTGTGAAGTAATATAAACTGGGGACACTACAAGGTTGAGTAATGTGAACTGGGGCCACTACAGTGTGGAGTAATGTAACCTAGAGGCACTACAGTGTGGAGTAATGTAACCTAGAGGCACTACAGTGTGGAGTAATGTGAACTGGGGGCACTACAGTGTGGAGTATTGTGAACTGGAGGCACTACAGTGTGTAGTAATGTGACCTAGAGGCACTACAGTGTGGAGTAATGTGACCTAGAGGCACTATGGTGTAGAGTAATGTGACCTAGAGGCACTACAGTGTGAAGTAATGTAAACTGGGGACACTACAAGGTTGAGTAATGTGAACTGGGGCCACTACAGTGTGGAGTAATGTGACCTAGAGGCACTACAGTGTGGAGTAATGTGAACTGGGGAAATACAGTGTGGAGTAATGTGAACTGGGAGCACTACAGTTTGGAGTAATGTGAACTGGGATCACTACAGTGTGGAGTAATGTGAACTGGGGGCACTACAGTGTGGTGTAATGTGAACTGGGGGCACTACAGTGTGTATTAATGTGACCTAGAGGCACTACAGAGTGGAGTAATGTGACCTAGAGGCACTACAGTGTGGAGTAATGTGAACTGCGGGCACTACAGTGTGGAGTAATGTGAACTGGGGCCTCTACAGTGTGGAGTAATGTGAACTGGGACCACTACAAGATGGAGTAATATGAACTGGGGGCACTACTGTGTAGCAATGTGAACTGAGGGCACTGAGCTGCATTATGTGAACTGGGGGCACTACATGTTTAGTAATGTGACCTAGATGCACTACAGTGTGGAGTAATGTGAACTGGGGGCACTACATGTGGAGTAATGTGAACTGGAGGCACTACAGTGTGGAGTAATGTCACCTTGGGGCACTACAGTGTGAAGTAATGTGAAATGGGGACACTACAGTGCGGAGCAATGGTAACTGGGGACACTACAGTGTGGATTAATGTGAACTGGGGGCACTACAGTGTGGAGTAATGTCACCTTGGGGCACTACAGTGTGGACTAATGTGAACTGGGGGCACTATAGTGTGGAGTTTTGTGAACTGGAGGCACTACAGTGTGGAGTAATGTGACCTAGAGGCACTACAGTGTGGAGTAATGTGACCTAGAGGCACTACAGTGTGAAGTAATATAAACTGGGGACACTACAAGGTTGAGTAATGTGAACTGGGGCCACTACAGTGTGGAGTAATGTAACCTAGAGGCACTACAGTGTGGAGTAATGTAACCTAGAGGCACTACAGTGTGGAGTAATGTGAACTGGGGGCACTACAGTGTGGATTAATGTGAACTGGGGGCACTACAGTGTGGAGTATTGTGAACTGGAGGCACTACAGTGTGGAGTAATGTGACCCAGAGGCACTACAGTGTGGAGTAATGTGAACTGGGGCCACTACAGTGTGGAGTAATGTGACCTAGAGGCACTACAGTGTGGAGTAATGTGAACTGGGGAAATACAGTGTGGAGTAATGTGAACTGGGAGCACTACAGTGTGGAGTAATGTGAACTGGGGGCACTACAGTGTGGAGTAATGTGAACAGGGGGCACTACAGTGCGGAGTAATGTGAACTGGGGGCACTACAGTGTGGAGTAATGTTAACTGGGGGACAACATGTGGAGTAATGTGAACTGGGATCACTACAGTGTGTAGTAATGTTAACTGGGGGCACTACAGTGTGGTGTAATGTGAACTGGGGGCACATGTTTAGTAATGTGACCTAGATGCACTACAGTGTGGAGTAATGTGAACTGGGGGCACTACAGTGTGTAGTAATGTGACCTAGAGGCACTACAGAGTGGAGTAATGTGACCTAGAGGCACTACAGTGTGGAGTAATGTGAACTGGGGCCTCTACAGTGTGGAGTAATGTGAACTGGGACCACTACAAGATGGAGTAATATGAACTGGGGGCACTACAGTGTGTAGCAATGTGAACTGAGGGCACTGAGCTGCATTATGTGAACTGGGGGCACTACATGTTTAGTAATGTGACCTAGATGCACTACAGTGTGGAGTAATGTGAACTGGGGGCACTACAGTGTGGAGTAATGTGACCAAGAGGCACTACAGTGTGGAGTAATGTGACCTAGAGGCATTACAGTGTGGAGTAATGTAACCTAGAGGCACTACAGTGTGGAGTCATGTGACCTTGAGGCACTACATGTGGAGTAATGTGAACTGGGGCCACTACAGTGTGGAGAAATGTGAACTGGGGACACTACAGTGTGGATTAATGTGAACTGGGGCACTAGAGTGTGTAGCAATGTGAACTGCGTGCACTACATGTGGAATAATGTCACCTAGTGGCACTACAGTGTGGAATAATGTGAAATGGGGGCACTACAGTGTAGAGTATTGTGAACTGGGGACACTACAGTGTGGAGTAATGTGAATTGTGGGCACTACAGTGTAGAGTGATGTGAATTGGGGGCACTACAGTGTATAGCAATGTGAAATGCGGGCACTGCGCTGCATTATGTTAACTGGGGGCACTACAGTGTGGAGTAATGTGAATTAGGGACACTACAGTGTGGAGTAATGTGAATTGGGGGTACTACAGTGTGGAGTAATGTTAACAGGGGACACTACAGTGTGGAGTAATGTGACTTAGTGGCACTACAACGTGTAGTAATGTGAACTAGGGTACTACATGTGGAGTAATGTGAACTGGAGGCACTACAGTGTGAAGTAATGTGAACTGGGGCCACTACAGTATGGAGTAATGTGAACTGGGGCCACTACAGTGTGGTGTAATGTGAACTGGGGCCACTACAGTGTGGAGTAATGTGAACTGGGGGCACTACAGTGTGGAGTAATGTGAACTGGGGGCACTACAGTGTGGAGTAATGTGAACTGGGGACACTACAGTGTGGAGTAATGTGAACTGGGGGCACTACAGTGTGGAGTAATGGGACCTAGAGGCACTACAGTGTGGAGTAATGTGACCTAGAGGCACTACAGTGTGGAGTAATGTGAACTGGGGGCACTACAGTGTGGAGTAATGTGAACTGGGGACACTACAGTGTGGAGTAATGTGAACTGGGGGCACTACAGTGTGGAGTAATGTGAACTGGGGGCACTACAGTGTGGAGTAATGTGACCTAGAGGCACTACAGTGTGGAGTAATGTGAACTTGGAACACTACAGTGTGGAGTAATGTGAACTGGGGACACTACAGTGTGGAGTTATGTGAATTGTGGGCACTACAGTGTGGAGTGATGTGAATTGGGGGCACTACAGTGTGTAGCAATGTGAACTGCGGGCACTGCGCTGCATTACGTGAACTGGGGGCACTACAGTGTGGAGTAATGTGAACTGGGGACACTACAGTGTGGAGTAATGTGAACTGGGGGCACTACAGTGTGGAGTAATGTGAACTGGGGGCACTACAGTGTGGAGTAATGTGAACTGGGGGCACTACATGTGCAGTAATGTGAACTGGGAGCACTACAGTGTGGAGTAATGTGAACTGGGGACACTACAGTGTGGAGTAATGTGAACTGGGGACACTACAGTGTGGAGTAATGTGAACTGGGGCCACTACAGTGTGGAGTAATGGGTCCTAGAGGCACTACAGTGTGGAGTAATGTGAACTTGGAACACTACAGTGTGGAGTAATGTGACCTAGAGGCACTACAGTGTGGAGTAATGTGAACTGGGGCCACTACAGTGTGGAGTAATGTGACCTAGATGCACTACAGTGTGGATTAATGTGAACTGGGGGCACTACAGTGTGGAGTAATGTGACCTAGAGGCACTACAGTGTGGAGTAATGTGACCTAGAGGCACTACAGTGTGGAGTCATGTGACCTTGAGGCACTACATGTGGAGTAATGTGAACTGGGGCCACTACAGTGTGGAAAAATGTGAACTGGGGACACTACAGTGTGGATTAATGTGAACTGGGGCACTACAGTGTGTAGCAATGTGAACTGCGTGCACTACATGTGGAATAATGTCACCTAGGGGCACTACAGTGTGGAATAATGTGAAATGGGGGCACTACAGTGTAGAGTATTGTGAACTGCGGACACTACAGTGTGGAGTAATGTGAATTGTGGGCACTACAGTGTGGAGTGATGTGAATTGGGGGCACTACAGTGTGTAGCAATGTGAACTGCGGGCACTGCGCTGCATTATGTGAACTGGGGGCACTACAGTGTGGAGTAATGTGAACTGGGGACACTACAGTGTGGAGTAAAGTGAACTGGGGGCACTACAGTGTGGAGTAATGTGAACTGGGGGCACTACAGTGTGGAGTAATGTGAACTGGGGGCACTACATGTGCAGTAATGTGAACTGGGAGCACTACAGTGTGGAGTAATGTGAACTGGGGACACTACAGTGTGGAGTAATGTGAACTGGGGACACTACAGTGTGGAGTAATGTGAACTGGGGCCACTACAGTGTGGAGTAATGGGACCTAGAGGCACTACAGTGTGGAGTAATGTGAACTTGGAACACTACAGTGTGGAGTAATGTGACCTAGAGGCACTACAGTGTGGAGTAATGTGAACTGGGGCCACTACAGTGTGGAGTAATGTGACCTAGATGCACTACAGTGTGGATTAATGTGAACTGGGGGCACTACAGTGTGGAGTAATGTGACCTAGAGGCACTACAGTGTGGAGTAATGTGACCTAGAGGCACTACAGTGTGGAGTCATGTGACCTTGAGGCACTACATGTGGAGTAATGTGAACTGGGGCCACTACAGTGTGGAAAAATGTGAACTGTGGACACTACAGTGTGGATTAATGTGAACTGGGGCACTACAGTGTGTAGCAATGTGAACTGCGTGCACTACATGTGGAATAATGTCACCTAGGGGCACTACAGTGTGGAATAATGTGAAATGGGGGCACTACAGTGTAGAGTATTGTGAACTGCGGACACTACAGTGTGGAGTAATGTGAATTGTGGGCACTACAGTGTGGAGTGATGTGAATTGGGGGCACTACAGTGTGTAGCAATGTGAACTGCGGGCACTGCGCTGCATTATGTTAACTGGGGGCACTACAGTGTGGAGTAATGTTAACAGGGGACACTACAGTGTGGAGTAATGTGACTTAGTGGCACTACAACGTGTAGTAATGTGAACTAGGGTACTACATGTGGAGTAATGTGAACTGGAGGCACTACAGTGTGAAGTAATGTGAACTGGGGCCACTACAGTATGGAGTAATGTGAACTGGGGCCACTACAGTGTGGTGTAATGTGAACTGGGGCCACTACAGTGTGGAGTAATGTGAACTGGGGGCACTACAGTGTGGAGTAATGTGAACTGGGGGCACTACAGTGTGGAGTAATGTGAACTGGGGACACTACAGTGTGGAGTAATGTGAACTGGGGGCACTACAGTGTGGAGTAATGGGACCTAGAGGCACTACAGTGTGGAGTAATGTGACCTAGAGGCACTACAGTGTGGAGTAATGTGAACTGGGGGCACTACAGTGTGGAGTAATGTGAACTGGGGACACTACAGTGTGGAGTAATGTGAACTGGGGGCACTACAGTGTGGAGTAATGTGACCTAGAGGCACTACAGTGTGGAGTAATGTGAACTTGGAACACTACAGTGTGGAGTAATGTGAACTGGGGACACTACAGTGTGGAGTAATGTGAATTGTGGGCACTACAGTGTGGAGTGATGTGAATTGGGGGCACTACAGTGTGTAGCAATGTGAACTGCGGGCACTGCGCTGCATTATGTGAACTGGGGGCACTACAGTGTGGAGTAATGTGAACTGGGGACACTACAGTGTGGAGTAATGTGAACTGGGGGCACTACAGTGTGGAGTAATGTGAACTGGGGGCACTACAGTGTGGAGTAATGTGAACTGGGGGCACTACATGTGCAGTAATGTGAACTGGGAGCACTACAGTGTGGAGTAATGTGAACTGGGGACACTACAGTGTGGAGTAATGTGAACTGGGGACACTACAGTGTGGAGTAATGTGAACTGGGGCCACTACAGTGTGGAGTAATGGGTCCTAGAGGCACTACAGTGTGGAGTAATGTGAACTTGGAACACTACAGTGTGGAGTAATGTGACCTAGAGGCACTACAGTGTGGAGTAATGTGAACTGGGGCCACTACAGTGTGGAGTAATGTGACCTAGATGCACTACAGTGTGGATTAATGTGAACTGGGGGCACTACAGTGTGGAGTAATGTGACCTAGAGGCACTACAGTGTGGAGTAATGTGACCTAGAGGCACTACAGTGTGGAGTCATGTGACCTTGAGGCACTACATGTGGAGTAATGTGAACTGGGGCCACTACAGTGTGGAAAAATGTGAACTGGGGACACTACAGTGTGGATTAATGTGAACTGGGGCACTACAGTGTGTAGCAATGTGAACTGCGTGCACTACATGTGGAATAATGTCACCTAGGGGCACTACAGTGTGGAATAATGTGAAATGGGGGCACTACAGTGTAGAGTATTGTGAACTGCGGACACTACAGTGTGGAGTAATGTGAATTGTGGGCACTACAGTGTGGAGTGATGTGAATTGGGGGCACTACAGTGTGTAGCAATGTGAACTGCGGGCACTGCGCTGCATTATGTGAACTGGGGGCACTACAGTGTGGAGTAATGTGAACTGGGGACACTACAGTGTGGAGTAAAGTGAACTGGGGGCACTACAGTGTGGAGTAATGTGAACTGGGGGCACTACAGTGTGGAGTAATGTGAACTGGGGGCACTACATGTGCAGTAATGTGAACTGGGAGCACTACAGTGTGGAGTAATGTGAACTGGGGACACTACAGTGTGGAGTAATGTGAACTGGGGACACTACAGTGTGGAGTAATGTGAACTGGGGCCACTACAGTGTGGAGTAATGGGACCTAGAGGCACTACAGTGTGGAGTAATGTGAACTTGGAACACTACAGTGTGGAGTAATGTGACCTAGAGGCACTACAGTGTGGAGTAATGTGAACTGGGGCCACTACAGTGTGGAGTAATGTGACCTAGATGCACTACAGTGTGGATTAATGTGAACTGGGGGCACTACAGTGTGGAGTAATGTGACCTAGAGGCACTACAGTGTGGAGTAATGTGACCTAGAGGCACTACAGTGTGGAGTCATGTGACCTTGAGGCACTACATGTGGAGTAATGTGAACTGGGGCCACTACAGTGTGGAAAAATGTGAACTGTGGACACTACAGTGTGGATTAATGTGAACTGGGGCACTACAGTGTGTAGCAATGTGAACTGCGTGCACTACATGTGGAATAATGTCACCTAGGGGCACTACAGTGTGGAATAATGTGAAATGGGGGCACTACAGTGTAGAGTATTGTGAACTGCGGACACTACAGTGTGGAGTAATGTGAATTGTGGGCACTACAGTGTGGAGTGATGTGAATTGGGGGCACTACAGTGTGTAGCAATGTGAACTGCGGGCACTGCGCTGCATTATGTTAACTGGGGGCACTACAGTGTGGAGTAATGTGAATTAGGGACACTACAGTGTGGAGTAATGTGAATTGGGGGTACTACAGTGTGGAGTAATGTGACCTAGTGGCACTACAACGTGTAGTAATGTGAACTGGGGTACTACATGTGGAGTAATGTGAACTGGAAGCACTACAGTGTGAAGTAATGTGAACTGGGGCCACTACAGTGTGGAGTAATGTGAACTGGGGCCACTACAGTGTGGAGTAATGTGAACTGGGGGCACTACAGTGTGGAGTAATGTGAACTGGGGGCACTACAGTGTGGAGTAATGTGAACTGGGGGCACTACAGTGTGGAGTAATGTGAACTGGGGGCACTACAGTGTGGAGTAATGTGAACTGGGGGCACTACAGTGTGGAGTAATGTGAACTGGGGCCACTACAGTGTGGAGTAATGTGAACTGGGGCACTACATGTGGAGTAATGTGAACTGGGGGCACTACAATGTGGAGTAATGTGACCTAGAGGCACTACAGTGTGGAGTAATATGAACTGGGGTACTACATGTGGAGTAATGTGAACTGGAGGCACTACAGTGTGAAGTAATGTGAACTGGGGGCACTACAGTGTGGAGTAATGTAAACTGGGGGCACTACAGTGTGGAGTAATGTGAACTGGGGACACTACAGTGTGGAGTAATGTGAACTGGGGGCACTACAGTGTGGAGTAATGTGAACTGGGGGTACTACATGTGGAGTAATCTCAACTGGGAGCACTACATGTGGAGTAATGTGAACTGGGGACACTACAGTGTGGAGTAATGTGAACTGGGGACACTACAGTGTGGAGTAATGTGAATTGGGGCCACTACAGTGTGGAGTTATGTGAACTGGGGACACTGCAATTTGGCATAATATGAACTGGGCTGATTATGGTATTATAATGTGAACTTAGGGGCACTGTGTGCATTACGTGAACCGGGGGCAATGTGCGCTATAATATTAATTGAGGGCACTACAACCTTACACATTGCAAACAGAGGGTACCTTCTGGTACAATATGAAATGGGAGGACTAAAATGTGGCAGTATTTGAACTGGGGTTACAGTATTGCAAAATGGGAACTAATGCACTACTATGGTGTGAAAAATGAACTAGGCCATTACCATGGGACATCAACTGTACTAGGGCACTATTATGGGGCATCAACTGTACTAGGGCACTATTATGGGACATCAGCTGTACTAGGGCACTATTATGGGGTATAAACTGTACTAGGGCACTATTATAGGGCATAAACTGTACTAGGGCACTATTATAGGGCATAAACTGTACTAGGGCACTATTATGGGGCATCAACTGTACTAGGGCACTATTATAGGGCATAAACTGTACTAGGGCTTTATTATAGGGCATAAACTGTACTAGGGCACTATTATAGGGCATAAACTGTACTAGGGCACTATTATAGGGCATAAACTGTACTAGGGCACTATTATGGGGCATAAACTGTACTAGGGCACTATTATAGGGCATAAACTGTACTAGGGCACTATTATAGGGCATAAACTGTACTAGGGCACTATTATAGGGCATAAACTGTACTAGGGCACTATTATGGGGCATCAACTGTACTAGGGCACTATTATGGGGCATAAACTGTGCTAGGGCACTATTATGGGGCATAAACTGTACTAGGGCACTATTATGGGGCATCAACTGTACTAGGGCACTATTATGGGGCATCAACTGTACTAGGGCACTATTATGGGACATCAGCTGTACTAGGGCACTATTATGGGGTATAAACTGTACTAGGACACTATTATAGGGCATAAACTGTACTAGGGCACTATTATAGGGCATAAACTGTACTAGGGCACTATTATAGGGCATAAACTGTACTAGGGCACTATTATGGGGCATCAACTGTACTAGGGCACTATTATGGGGCATAAACTGTGCTAGGGCACTATTATGGGGCATAAACTGTACTAGGGCACTATTATGGGGCATAAACTGTACTAGGGCACTATTATGGGGCATAAATGGTACAAGAAAACTGCTATGGGGCACATACTGAACAAGGCCTCTATTATGGGCCAATAAATTGATAATGTCGATATTATCTTAAAACATAAAGCTATACCTTAAAACACACCTTTTACCATGGAGCCGCTGCGCCGCTGAACTTAGTACACACGCTACATACTTTTTACGCTATTTGTGTAATGAGTCTCGTACCCTGTACGGACTCTGCGTACAAACGCCGTGCTGAGGGTACAAAGTACACGCAGCGCGTACACACCCAATTAATACACGTTTAAATCTTATATAGTTAGGCAATGTAATACACTTTAAACCCTAGCAGGGAAAAGAGGACACAACACCGATTTGTAGTTAATCACTGGGTTCCGACATCACAGAGTAATATATCTGAAAGGGGGTTTAACAATACAAATTATGCACTACAATACAACAGAGTAAATGGCTACAGTCAATGTACATACGTGAGAATATTCGCATGCGCTTCCCGGTCCGGTCCTCCGCTATAAGGTTGAAAGCGTTGAGAGTCTTGTGTCTGGCCGGGCAGCTGCAGGTTTTATTTATACAATACTTCCAAAAGCAATACAATGGATACTGTAATCCCTTTGTCCATTGGACACAGGGATGCATCTTTACAGTACAGGAGAGGTCATAGGTTGATTTGAATAGGTGAGCAATGTCTTTCTTAACTGCTCTTGTGGGTGGTCTCCTCTGGATTCCCGCCGCATACATAATATACAGTAAATACAGTTTATATCTATATTCTATTTCTGCACATAACTATCAGCAGGAACATGCGATCTTCCGCAGACCAACACCGGAATGTTTTCCTTAAAATACCCTACAGCTGGATACCAAACACCACCTTATAACCTTAGTCTGTCCCCTCCTATCCTGCAAAGGTAAATCCCTTTGTTCTGCAACCATTTAAACAACTATAACTTTCTGATGTGGTGTAAGGAGACTATGTGTACATTGTGCACTATTTGGATTAAATATGTAATGTGTTTTGATAGCTCTCCATGCGTTTACAAACTCTACCGTAAATACCCATACCACGCGCAGGACCGCGGGAGCGACCATACGCAAATTGCGGATATGTGCACGCACGGGAGAACAAGTGCACGCGCAGAGGCCATCTGTGTGTGGTTTGTACGTGATGTGTGTACTGCAATATTTTTCGACTTTGACAGTCCACCCTTTGGCAGTCAACAATAACTGCCACTATCTAATCACTAAACAGAAAAATATCAATACAATATCTACAGAAGTTTGGGTAATCGGGAGAGAGGGGTAGGTAGGAAATGTATGACCTAGTGGGATAGTAAAAAGCATGTATGTATGAATCCGTGTCTGAGGGGCATGTATCATCGTGCCGTATATGTTCTAAATAAGCTTCGAGGTATTGCGAAGTATACATTAAATCCTTCTTATCCCGTATTAAGGGTCTGTAAGTGGGCCAACAAACACTACCGAGCTCTTTTCGGCTTCTTGTTCCTAACAAATGGGGTGCACATTTAGTTGATGATACATGGAGGGGGAACATATGTGTTGCTAGTATATGTGGATATCACCTGTCGACTATGTGTGTCATTAACTGAAGGTTGTAGAGATGAAGATAAGACAAAAAATACATTCACATAACATTTTCATAAACATTCTTGGGTATGATCGATGTCTTTTCCGGATGGGTGTATCTGGGCAGAGGGGGAGACAAAGGAAAAACGGGTGAAAGAAACAGGCCATGGAATTCATTTGCAATCCTTATCATAACACTGTCTCTATGGATGGGTCGTAAATTAAATCTGCTGCTATAACAGCGCCCTCGCTCCTTAGACTCATCAAATTTGTGCTGTGCTTGCCCCGCGTTAAAATTCGAACACACCTAAATATCAAGCCAATAATTATGACGACTCCCACGATACAAAGAAGAAACTTCCCTACACTCATAATAACATTTTGAGCCCACTCTCCTAATCCTGAGAACCAATTGCGTGGGTTCAACCATGAGACCCAGCCGGTCAGTTCATTACTCACAGTCGCTAAGGTGAGGTTGTGTCTCCTCTGGAACTCCCACTTCAACTGCAAGATATCGTCCATCTTTTGATCGATGATCTCGGTTGGGTCATCAGTGCTGTTTGTAATATACGTGCAGCACTTCACACCATATTGAGTTGCCAAAGTGACACAGTACCCACCTGTCACGGCTGTGATATAATTGAGGACCATCCTGTGCTGGATCAGTTCTGTCTTGTAAGCTTGTAACTCCCTTCCCGTATACCTGAAGGTGTCGTCATACATCTCAGTGATATTATCTATCAAGTTCGCTAGCGCATGGATATACCTATAATTTATAATTCCTCTGGCAGTACGGGTGATGTCTAATGCGAGAAGGAATTGAATCCCGGTGGATTCGTGGATCAAATCAGAGGCTGCGTGCTCTGTTCTTTGCATGAGGTGTCTCTTAACGATGTGTTCATAATGAGTTTGAGTATAAGGAGCCTGAGCACTGCGGTGAACGTCTTTCATCTTATCATGGGTTATGGTCATGACCTCTGGCAACACTCTTCCAATGTAACACAGTTCCTCTGAGTTTGGGGCAAGCCACTTATACGCCTTCCTCCCACATATGAAATAAGCATCATCGGGGAGAACATAGGGGACAGAATATGACATTACCATATTACAAACTTTCCAAGTGAAAAACCCAATCCCTAGTTCTCCCATCTGCTCAGTACAAGTATCAGGCTGGATGATATGAGCACAGTACCGTGGTGATACTTCTCCAACCCGCATGGTCTTGCTTCCACGAGTATACCTATACCGGAAATACCTTCCACTGTTGGCTATTTGGCGTATAAGTTCAGAGTCTACGGGTATCCTATCAGCTCTGCGCGAAAAGGCCATTGTCTGGTTATTCCATGTCACTTCCCAATTTCCTAGTTTTCGGTAATTGGAAATATTGAAACATAATAAGGATCTATCTACATGATACTGGTAGAGCTTCAGACTAGGGGGCCTAGAAATATTGAATTTCTTGTCCACCGGTCTCCCACCCCGTAATTTGAGTACCTCATCTATTGCTAAAGGGTAAGGTACCAATCCTGACTTGCTCTGACCTTGAGGTACTTGTGAGCACACCCAGCATTCTGTCTGGTTTAAGACCTTACCCACTAGTGAGTGGTAATCACTCAATGGATGACGGTCCATGTTGATATTAAGGCTGGACTGACATCTCTGGATGCACCCATCCTCGACTATGTTCTCACAATTCTTACAAATGCAATTTTCCTCAGGCAATAACCCTTCACAGTGCCTCCGAGCTCCCTGACTACCAGATCACTTTCTGATACTCGCCTTTGCCCGAGTGATGTGTTGCTCTTGCGAGTCTACAAATCCATCCTCGCCCTCAGAACCCATTCCAGATCCTTTCTCGACCTCTCTGGGACCCTCACCGAAACAGACTGTCCTCGTCAACAACAGGATTAACAGGAAAACCCGGAACGCAGTCTCTTCGGGTAAGTCCATCTTGTTAAGGGAAGAGAAAGGAAACAGGAAGGGGGGGAGAAAAAGAAGAAGAGAAGGAGGGTAGTGGGGAATGGAAAAAATAAGAAAAACTGGTGCGACAACCGCCTTTGGTCTTGTTGTTCTCCGCGCTCAGGTGCCGTCTCAACAGTACTGCCTCTCAACCTTCCCGGAACAGACACTCCAGTGATACGATGTTCTCTACACTCTGCTCTTTGTCACGGGTTCTCTCTGGGTCAGTGACCTTTCTGTAGGGAACATAAATCTTGCATTTCAATGTGTTTAACTGTTGTGTATTGTCAGTTGTGTGAAGTGAACCATCTTTGGAAAGTGAAAAAAGAGGGGAAATAAAAAAGAAAATTTGTCAGATTTGCGTTCACCATCAGGCTGTCACACCACCAGTATTCCCATTCTCCACCCTTTGTGCATGACCAGGCACACTGATAGTGGTGTCCCTATGCAGGTGAGATATACTGGGTTTGGGCAGAACTCTGAAAAGACCGAGTATGCATGTGACGTTTGAACTGTAATCCTGTCCGTGAACGTAAGAGGATGAAGAGGGAGCTTTTGAAAATCAATCACATAGAGTTTAGTAACAGGTAAGCTTGTAAAGGCCAAGAAGATTTTTACAAAGTTTGACATCTGGATTGGGCACTACGGGGAATGATTCCCTAATCGGTCTGTTCCCCTTAAAAAAAATTCTATGTGTGTTATATCTCTACTGGGACTATCCCAGCCATCAATCTAGTGTCTTGTCCATTCTAAGTTCATAGGGAACCCGATATCCTTGAGATAATTTCCTCTACCTGTGATGGACATGCATCTAAAACAGTGAAATGCAATATTAGTCTTTGTGGGTTTTTATCATATTTTGTGCCTCCTGGGTGGGAGCACTCTATATGTATACCATCTCTAACAAAACTCCTGTTAAGTTACTTAGAGGTCACTTCTGCTAGAGAGAGAAGCAGAAGTTTAGAGGCCTCCTCCTAACCCCAGCAAGTTCTGTCAAAAGGGTAAAGTTGCATTTATTCTGTTCTTCCCATTAACCGAATCTGTGTTTTATATATGTCTCGTGATTCCTTAATATATGTCCCTTGATCCGTCTATGTGTTTAATAACGTGGCTTGTTTATTCTGTCTAGGGGTCTATATTGGCTATGTGTTGTACTACTCTTACAATCTCTAGCAAAATATCCTTTATTTTTACAAATGTAACATATTCTCGGTCTTTTGTTACTACTAGGGTTTTGGGGTTTGGGCTGATGAGACTTTGGTGTAAGAGCCTGCATACTTTCAATCCTCAGCCTCTCTTCTTGCAGTTTTCTACGCCTAGCAATATTCCTATGTTGTTCAATTGCGCACTCTCTAAGGCAAGCTACTGTGACCCCTCTCCAACCAGGCAAAGAGGTTTGTACTCTGTCCCTTACTGTCTGATCGAGTCCGTCCATTACCACAGAGACAGCCACTTCTCTGTAATTTTCATTGTTCCCTGCATCCGATACCCCTATGTATCTATCCATTATTTGCAGGGCCCGATGGAAATATTCAGATGCCATTTAATTTTCCCTCTGCTTTATGGAGAAAATTCTTCTCCACTTAACAGTTGTGGGGAAATACAACTCTAGTTGCCTGTTAATTTGCTCTAAATTCTCCTGATTAAGTTTGTCAGTCATAAGACTATCCGACTCTAATCTACAATCAGTGATGAATGTTTGGGTGTCAATATTAGGGGGTAGGCACGCTTTCAAAAATGTCCGCCAATGCTGGTTTGTTGGTTCATACGCATTACCCAGATCTCTGATAAACTTCTGGCATTTGGCTAAATGCTTCCGAGGGTCGGGGAATTCTGAAATGATTGATCGCAGCTCATCTCTGGGCCACGGGCAATACATTGCATTATTCCTGGTGAGGACTACTCCCTGACTATCGGTTCCCCATTGGGAGTTACTATTTCCAAGACAGAGTGTAATCCTACCGTTCCGTTCCTAATCTGTTTACAGTGAGGTGTTGTTGTTTCTGTGCAATGAACTGTCTCATACTTACCGGTAGTTGTGACCTCACCAGTTCTTTCATTGGGGAATATTATTACTGCTCTACCTGGTTGGACAGGCCCCACCTGATTGTCCTGCAAAGTGATTGCTTGGAGGAGAGCTGCAATTTGGCTGAATCCTTCATCTCCCTGTGACCTAAAACCTTGGAGAGACTTCAAAACAGGATACATTTTGCAAAAGTTAGGGATAATACATTGCTTTTTCATATTACTATCATTTACGGATGTATCATTGACTGTAGCCTCCTGTTCCCCTTCGACCTGTGTCGACAATGGTGTGTTTGTGTTCTCATTCCCGCTAGGTTTGGAACCTGTTGCGTGAGTTAATTCTCTTTGCATATCACCCTCTTGCTGCCATAAGTTTAAACAATCTGTATGTCTAATCCTTTGTTTTCTGGATTTTATTAGACATATCTACTCCTTAAATTCTGCAATGCCTCTGGTTCAAAACTGCCTACCTTAGGGAATGGTTCCCTATCTTCCACAGTCATACGTTCCCAATCATTGCATAAACCTTCTGTGTACCTCGCTGACCACCTGGGCCGCGGTATGTCAACCTGAACCCTGGTTGCACGTCCCTTACTTGAGCAACTGGCCCCCATAATTTGCAGGTATTACCCTTTCGGCTAATCCCACAAAAAAACAAAATACTCAATATAAGGCAACGGTGAAAGTTCTCCGAGTGCTTTCACCCACTCACGCCCACGTTGGCCAGTACTACCATACATTGTTGATAGCGAAGGCAATGTACCCAACCTAGGGTCCCTATGTAGCTTCTATTTACAGGACGTTTCTCGGAATAACTTACCCTTTCCAGTAAATATAGGCTGTTGGAGATTTCCTGAGAGAGGCCAGCGAAAACTCCCTAAACCTTTATTATACACAAATCACGCTTGCGTATGCTATATACAGCGCTAATGATACTGCGATTTTACGCAAAGCTCGTAAAAAGAGTATCACGTTGCGCTAAACATTGCACCCACAAACGCGCGGTCCAATCGCACAGCGTATAGGTACTTGTTACTTATCCGCCGTACGACCACTGGAATCGATTTTCAGGCTGCGAAACCTCAGCCGGAGCGTATCCAAAAAACTATATGGGTAAACCTTGCTGACCTCCTGGGCCGCGGTACTCTCTAAACTTCGCTGACCTCCTGGGCCGCGGTACTCTAAACCTCGCTGACCTCCTGGGCTGCTGTACTCTACTACCTTGCTCCTTTGTACTTCTATATTATTAACGTGAGTCAGCTGCCTCACGCCACCAAGTCTCCACTCACTTGATGTACCACTTCGACAGGATCCCGAATTCCCTGGGTCCACTTCGTTCTCTGTTACATTTGCTCACTCACGCTCGCTCACTCAAATACACTTTGGTTTTTCTGTACAGAAAATTATCTTTCATTCAGATAAACAGATTTACTCCCAGAGGCAATACAGTAAAAAAGATTTTATTTAAACTAAATCTTGGAAACCGAGCAATTTGTGCTAATGTAGCGTGGCTACTGTCCCGCCCCTAAACTAAACGATGCTATTGTGTAATTTGTACTTAGCGGTCGTACCCTTACGCACGTTGCGTAAACACGCGACCATGTGTATGTCTTTACGTTGCGTACGCAGTCCCGTACTTTGTCCGAGACACGTGTACAAAAACCGTACGTCCGCAATAGCACAAATCCCACACTTCTATAAATGTAAGCGATATTACCTATAATCGCTCACTTAACATAACAGTTTCTTTCTGTATAAACCTGTTTAACTAGGCCAGACTGTGTTTGTGTTTTACGTTTACTTCCTTAATATTTATTCTATATTTTAACTAAATAGCAACAAATTTCTCCGCACAGGTCTAAATTAATCTAGTAATCAGTACTTATGGCAACAATGTGAGCAGATATACAAAGTACAGGTGTATGCTTGTGTTGTGTGCGCATTTGGCGCCAAACAGAAATTCACAGACTTTTTAAATAGCTTTGCGTATTTACTTTACGGGTCCCACCAGCATCCCTATAAACCATGCAGAGCAGACGCCATCTAATCAGCAATACAATAGAGTTTCCAGTGTATCCTGCGGCCAGGAAACGGTTTACGTAGGATACCTGTCCGCCCTTTGCTGATAGATAAAGTCTGCTTTAACCTGCTAGGCTGCGGGTATGTGGAAAAACCGGATGATGCCCCCAATTGATAATGTCAATATTATCTTAAAACATAAAGCTATACCTTAAACACACTTTTACCATGGAGCCGCTGCGGCCGCTGAACTTAGTACACACGCGATGTACTTTTCACGCTATTTGCGTAATGAGTCTCGTACCCTGTACGGACTCTGCGTACAAACGCCGCGCTGAGGGTACAAAGTACACGCAGCGCGTACACCCCCAATTAATACACGTTTAAACCTTATATAGTTAGGCAATGTAATACACTTTAAACCCTAGCAGGGAAAAGAGGACACAACACCGATTTGTAGTTAATCACTGGGTTCCGACATCACAGAGTAATATATCTGAAAGGGGGTTTAACAATACAAATTATGCACTACAATACAACAGAGTAAATGGCTACAGTCAATGTACATACGTGAGAATATTTGCATGCGCTTCCCGGTCCGGTCCTCCGCTATAAGGTTGAAAGCGTTGAGAGTCTTGTGTCTGGCCGGGCAGCTGCAGGTTTTATTTATACAATACTTCCAAAAGCAATACAATGGATACTGTAATACCTTTGTCCATTGGACACAGGGATGCATCTTTACAGTACAGGAGAGGTCATAGGTTGATTTGAATAGGTGAGCAATGTCTTTCTTAACTGCTCTTGTGGGTGGTCTCCTCTGGATTCCCGCCGCATACATAATATACAGTAAATACAGTTTATATCTATATTCTATTTCTGCACATAACTATCAGCAGGAATATGCGATCTTCCGCAGACCAACACCGGAATGTTTCCCTTAAAATACCCTACAGCTGGATACCAAACACCACCTTATAACCTTAGTCTGTCCCCTCCTATTCTGCAAAGGTGAATCCCTTTGTTCTGCAACCATTTAAACAACTATAACTTTCTGATGTGGTGTAAGGAGACTATGTGTACATTGTGCACTATTTGGATTAAATATGTAATGTGTTTTGATAGCTCTCCATGCGTTCACAAACTCTACCGTAAATACCCATACCACGCGCAGAACCGCGGGAGCGACCATACGCAAATTGCGGATATGTGCACGCACGGGAGAACAAGTACACACGCAGAGGCCATCTGTGTGTGGTTTGTACGTGATGTGTGTACTGCAATATTTTTCGACTTTGACACAATGAACTGCTCCAAAAGAGAGGTGCCTCTAGAGACTTTGAAGGCTCCTTATAAAACACTGCTATGCCACACATGAAGTTCAAGTTTATGCACGTGGATAAAATATTTCACTAGTGAACGAGTGTTGGTGACACCCTCAGGGGCACTTCTGAGCACCACATATCAAAATCACCCATATACGGGTCAGATTGCTTGTGGCCTGCAACCTCTTTATCCCTCACAAAAACAGAGAATAAGGATAAATGGGAAACTCCATCTAGAGTGGACGCCATACAGCATGATCATCCAAGGCCAATGCCAAATGTCACCATCCACAGATAGCAAATTCAGAGACCATCCGGAAATCTGTCTATGCGGCATCTGGTGATTATTTCAACCTGAATGAGCCTCGGCTTCAGTTAGCAACGTAGTGGAAATGTGGTCAGAGTAAGTCTAGCAAGTCATGCTCCAGCCTGGCAGAACATGTCCAAGAAGCGTCTGAATATCTGGGGGTGCAGCTAGGGTTGGACTGGCAAACAGGGGAACAGGAGAAACCCCCAGTTGGCCCCACAGCCTGAGAGCCCACCTCCTCCTCTAGGATCAGATTCCAGACTGTCACTTGAATTACACATTATTCATATGTTACCTTATACTTCCCAGACCATGCACTCTCTAATGGTGGCAGCTGACCACACCCTCTCTGGAGACTGGCCACACACCTACACATGGGTTCCTACCCCTGCATTCCCCCAGTGGGCCATTCATGCCAGAGTCAGACACTGGGTGCGGCTTTGGATACTGGTCAAATTAGGGCGTGCAGTTTGGGAAGTGGATGCAGAGTCGCAGCTTATTTCGGGTGACACCTTATTGAGCCAGGGGCCGGATGTAATGACGCCCCAGTTTGATGGCCCTGCGGGATGCCAGCCTAACTTGGGCAGCCTTGTAAGTCTGTGAATACTTATGTACATGTGATTTCTTTCTCGTTTTTTATATTTAATAACTGCAAAAATCTCAAAAACAATTTTTCACGTTGTCATTGGTTCTGATATGAATGGTCGACCATGTTATGGTCGACAGTCATTAGGTCGACCACTATTGGTCGACATTGACATGGTCGACATTGACACATGGTTGACACATTAAAATGGTCGACACATGAAAAGGTCGACAGGAGGTTTTTTTTACTTTTTTGGGTGTCGTTTTTTGCGTAAAGTGACTGGGAACCCCAATTAGTGCACCGCGGCCCCTCGCATGGCTCGCTTCGCTCGCCATGCTTCGGGCATGGTGCCTTCGCTCCGCTACCGCTTCGCTCGGCACAGATTACCGTTCCAATCGTAGTCCACGTGGATCGTAAAGTATGGAAAAGTTCCCCAAAAGAAAAAAAAGTTAAAAAACTCATGTCGACCTTTTCATGTGTCGACCATGTGTCCATGTCGACCATGTCAATGTCGACTAATAGTGGTCGACCTAATGACTGTCGACCATAACATGGTCGACCATGTGAACGGATACCGTTGTCATTATGGGGTATTGTGTGTAGAATTTTGAGGTGAAAAAATAATTGATTCCATTTTGGAATAAGGCTGTAACATAACAAAATGTGGAAAAAGTGAGCGGTGTGAATACTTTCCAGATGCACTGTTTGGGGGCTTCCCCCCACATTTCACTCCTATAGTTATACCACGGCCTCCAAGCTTGCACCAGCACCAAATAAGATGATTGGATGGGGTTGCCCCCTCACAGAAAATTCACTGCGTTCCACTTGAAATTCTGCATATAGGGGGTCATTCCGACCTGATCACACACTGCCGTTTTTCGCAGCGGTGTGATCAGGTCTGTAGTGCGCCTGCGCATGGGTCACAGTTCGCAGGCGCGTCGCTCCATGGTGACGGCCATCACCAGGGAGCGACAGAACTAACTAAGAAAGCTATCGCACCTGTGACCGCAAGAAGATTGACAGGAAGAGGCCGGCCGGAGGCGTCAACTGACCTTTCAGGGAGTGTGCATGCCCAGCCGTTTCCAGGGAGGGATCCTGAAGCCCAGTACACCTGAACAAGCTGTGGAATGGGCTGATGAATACAGTATATAGCCAATCGTCCCCAATAGAGAGTCTTCAGTGCAGCAGGTGGTACAAGAACCCCACGAGTGGAAAAGCTCTTTGACATAGAACCGCAGGTCAAAGATAGTAATAAAGGAGACCCTATGAAAAACATCACCTATCAGCCACCCAGATTCAGAGTGGCTAACGCAGAATCACGGAAATGTTACCGCTGCAATCAACCAGGGCACGTGCTTAGGGACTGTCCGTGCAGAAGAGGGCCATTCCATGGGGCTAGACCAGCTCCAGTCTCTGTGGTATGTTACCCCACAGAGGATTATGCGGAGGAAGTCATCCATTCAGATATGGATGGGATGGGGTGTATATTGTGAATTTGGTTCTGGGGGAGGAGAAGGCGACTCCCTGGAATATGTGAGGGCACCTACAGACTGTGATGGTGGAGAACCAGCGGGCACAGGACCTACGAGATTCTGGGGCCTCACTAACATTGATTGAGCCAGACCTGATTCCTGCATCCTAGGTGATTCCTGGACAGTATGTATGAATCGCCACGCCCGGGGGACAACAGGCTCATATCCACGTCGCCAAGTTACATCTGGACTGAGGAGCTGATCAAGGAATTGTGGAAATCGGCATACTCAAGGAGTAGCAGCCAAATTAATCCTCGGGAATTATATGGGACAAGGACTGGTGACACACTTTGTCGAGGTAGTGACCAGAAGCCAAACACGAGCGGTGACCCAGGCGACAGATATAGAACAGAACCAACCTACCCAGGCAACAATGGTGAGTGACTCCAGTCCATTGTCTGGTACTTTAGAGGAAGACTTGGGGCAGGTGGACCGGAGTGAGTTCTGACAGGCCCAACGGACTGACCCCTCCCTAAGTAAATTGAGGAGCGCAGCCGACCTGGGGATGGAAACAAGATAGTGTGGGAAGAGGAATTACTGTACCAAGTGGTCGTTCCTCGGCCCGGACAGGAAGCAGTCATGCCTACTAAACAGTTGGTAGTACTGTACCTACGCAATACAGAGCACAATTACTAGCTCTTGCCCATGACATCCCCGCAGCCAGCCATTTTGGCAACCGTAAAACATTGGCCTGACTGTTGCAGAATTTCTTCTGGCCACGGATTTCTAGAGATGTTAAGCAGTATCGGGACACCTGTGATACCTGCCAGAGACTGGGGAAACCCCAAAGGAAAGCTTTTCTGCACCCGTTAGCTATTATAGGTGAGCCCTTTGTCTGTGTTGCCATAGATCTAGTTGAACCATTAGCTATTCCCAGTCATATGGGCAAGAAGTACATCTTAACGCTGGTGGACTTTGCTACACGTTACCCTGAAGCTGTGGCCCTGTCATCCATTGACACGGAACATGTTGCACAAGCACTGAAGGACATATTCAGTCGGGTTGGATATCCACAGGAAGTTGTCACAGAACAAGGGCCCCAATTCCTAGGTGAACTAATGCAAACCCTGTGGGAAAAGTGTGTGGGGGCGGGGTTCGGCCTCTTCGGACCAACCATTTATCATCCACAGACCAATGGACTCTGTGAAAGATTCAATGGAACGCTTAAAAGACTCCTACAAGCTTATGTACAGCCCGAGGGGAGGGACTGGGAGAGAGCCCTGCAACAGCTTCTATTTGCTTATCGGGAAGTACCACAGGCATCGACCGGATATTCCCCGTTTGAACTTTTGCACGGCCGGAAAGTGCGGGGGCCTCTAGATCTGGTCAGAGAGAGTTGGGAGGGAACTTTTCAAGAACACCAGCAGCCCATTTTACAATATGAGAACATGCAGAACCGGATGAGAAGATTGCTACAGTTAACCCAAGAGCATCTCCGGGAATCACAAGGGAAACAAAGGGAATGGTACGACGTCCACGCTCAAGATCGTGAGTTGAATCCAGGGCAAAAGGTCAGGGTGCTTATCCCAGTGCGGAGAAACAAACTGCAAGCGACCTGGGTTGGACCGTATACAGTGGTAAGGCGCACTGGACCAGTCAATTATGTGATCGCACTGGATAAGGGAGTGAAGTGCCTGCGCACCTTCCATATAAATCGACTCAAAGCTTGTCAAGATCATCAAATAGTGGGCATGATGGTATGTTGGCCTCCGATGGAGACATCGGAAACTGATCCGTTGCCTGAACTTTTGGGAGCTGCTAAAGAGAATAAAGGAGTGGAATCAGTCCAGATAGGACAACAATTGAATACGGCCCAGCAACAAGAGATGCATAGGATCTAAGAGGCTGAACAAGCCCAGTTTTCTTGTCAACTTGGTTGAACTCACCTGACCACTCACCATGTGGACACGGGGAGCAGTAAACCCATCCGACAAGTCGCTTACCAAATGACCCCAGATGTTATGAGACAGGTCAAGACTGAGATCAAGGAGATGCTAGCTTTGGGGGTCATCGTACCATCTAAAAGCCCATGGGCTGCTGGGGTCGTGTTGGTTCCCAAGAAAGATGGGACTACACGGTTTTGCGTGGACTATTGCAAACTGAATGAAGTAACCACAACTGACGCTTACCCTATGCCCCGTGTCGACAAGCTACTGGACCGAATTGGAGGGGTCAAGTTTGTCTCGACGCTGGACTTAAGCAAGGGTTACTGGCAAATCCCACTCACCAAAGAAGCCCAGGAGCATTCTGCCTTCATCACGCCCATTGGACTCTTTGAGTGTAGTACCATGCCATTCGGGATGAAAAATACCCCTGCCACGGTCCAGCGAATGGTGAATGACCTACAGGATGGGTGTCAAGACTACGCACAAGCCTACCTCGATAATATCGCCATCTTCAGCCATACCTGGGAGGACCAATTAACTCATGTGGCAGAAGTGCTCAATAGGATCAGACAGTCCCAGCTCACCATACACCCAGATAAATGTCAGATGGGGATGGCTGAGGTTCAGTACCTAGGACATCGGGTTGGAGGAGGCTCTTTTAGACCAGATCCGGCAAGGTGGAGGCTATTGTCATTTGGCCCCGACCTGTCAACCAGAAGCAAGTGTGGGCCTTCCTTGGAGTTGCAGGCTATTACAGAAAATTCATACCACATTACAGCACCGTGACCAAGGCTCTAACGGACTTGACCAAAAAGAGATATGCTTGGAAGATTGAATGGACCACTGAGTGTGAGCAGGCCTTCACCATCTTAAAAAACACGCTGACTCGAGCTCCAGTGTTGGCTGCCCCTGACTACAATAGAAAGTTCATTGTGCAGACAGATGCTTCAGGGTGTGAACTTGGAGCAGTGTTGTGCCAGGTTGGAGAAGATGGTAGGGAACACCCAATTGTGTCTCTATCTCGTAAGCTAGCCACTATCGAGAAGGAGTGTCTAGCCATAGTCTGGGCCTTACAGAAACTACAACCTTATCTCTATGGTAAAGAATTCACTATTGTTACTGACCATAACACATCAAATTGGCTAAATAGAACCTCAGGGGAAAATGGGAGGTTGTTGAGGTGGAGTTTGGCGTTACAAGGTTTAAACTTTTTCATTTCTCACAAAAAGGGACGGGACCATCACAACGCTGATGGGTTATCCAGACGTGAGGAAACAAATGCCAAACTTCGCAGACTTTTGGGGCCGAGTCGACAGTCAGGACTCCGACATTGGGAACATGCCTGTCTCTTCGATTTAAGTAGGGGGAGGTATGTGAGGAGGCCAGGGAAAAAGAGAGTTCTGTGTTCTTAAATTGAAGCCGTCTGTGTTCTTAAATTGAAGTCTGCTGAAGTCACACACAGGAAGTCTGCCAAAAGCAAGGGAGTGTTCCTTCCCTTTGGAAAGACTGACAACATGATCTACCAATCAGAAAGGAGGTGTGTGGGGGGAGGTGACTGGGCACAGCTAGACTCACTGGCGGTTGGGGTGCCGTCCCCTCTCAGTGTCACCAGTGACCAGCCATTATGTGTGCCCTGCTACAGCTGTCATTGCTGCCCAGGACTGGGAGAGATATAGTTTGCTGAACTCTGAGTGGACTTTATTAGTATAACCCTGCTTGTTGGCCACTAGGTTTCTGGGTCTCCCTGTATAAAGCTCACCTTGTTTTTATTGTAACCCGCTACACTGTGTGATCCCTGAACCCCAGGATACCCAGGTCACCCGGTATCCTCACAATGACCCTCTCCAGGAGGACACAATGCTCTGCTCCTGCTCTTCCCTCTTACTGTATGATTACCATCATCTGTGCTGTACCCTAATACTGACCCAGTGCTCATACCTATGTCATACCTCCCAACATGACCCTCTCCAGGAGGACACAATGCTCTGCTTCTGCTCTTCCCTCTTACTGTATGATTACCATCACCTGTGCTGTACCCTAATACTGACCTAGTGCTCATACCTATGTCATACCTCCCAACATGACCCTCTCCAGGAGGACACAATGCTCTGCTCCTGCTCTTCCCTCTTACTGTATGATTACCATCACCTGTGCTGTACCCTAATACTGACCCAGTGCTCATACCTATGTCATACCTCCCAACATGACCTCTCCAGGAGGACACAATGCTCTGCTCCTGCTCTTCTCTCTTACTGTATGATTACCATCACCTGTGCTGTACCCTAATACTGACCCAGTGCTCATACCTATGTCATACCTCCCAACATGACCCTCTCCAGGAGGACACAATGCTCTGCTCCTGCTCTTCCCTCATACTGTATAATTACCATCACCTGTGCTGTACCCTAATACTGACCCAGTGCTCATACCTATGTCATACCTCCCAACATGACCTCTCCAGGAGGACACAATGCTCTGCTCCTGCACTTCCCTCTTACTGTATGATTACCATCACCTGTGCTGTACCCTAATACTGTCCCAGTGCTCACACCTATGTCATACCTCCCAACATTACCTCTCCAGGAGGGACAGAATGCTCTGCTCCTGCACTTCCCTCTTACTGTATGATTACCATCACCTGTGCTGTACCCTAATACTGACCCAGTGCTCATACCTATGTCATACCTCCCAACATTACCTCTCCAGGAGGGACAGAATGATCTGCTCCTGCACTTCCCTCTTACTGTATGATTACCATCACCTGTGCTGTACCCTAATACTGTCCCAGTGCTTACACCTATGTCATACCTCCCAACATGACCCTCTCCAGGAGGACACAATGCTCTGCTCCTGCTCTTCCCTCTTACTGCATGATTACCATCACCTGTGCTGTACCCCAATACTGACCCAGTGCCAATACCTATGTCATACCTCCCAACATGACCTCTCCAGGAGGACACAATGCTCTGCTCCTGCTCTTCCCTCTTACTGCATGATTACCATCACCTGTGCTGTACCCTAATACTGACCCAGTGCTCATACCTATGTCATACCTCCCAACATGACCTCTCCAGGAGGGACAGAATGCTCTGCTCCTGCACTTCCCTCTTACTGTATGATTACCATCACCTGTGCTGTACCCTAATACTGACCCAGTGCTCATACCTATGTCATACCTCCCAACATGACCTCTCCAGGAGGAGGACACAATGCTCTGCTCCTGCTATTCTCTCTTACTGTATGATTACCATCACCTGTGCTGTACCCTAATACTGACCCAGTGCTCATACCTATGTCATACCTCCCAACAGGACCTCTCCAGGAGGACACAATGCTCTGCTCCTGCTCTTCCTTCTTACTGTATGATTACCATCACCTGTGCTGTACCCTAATACTGACCCAGTGCTTATACCTATGTCATACCTGACAACATGACCCTCTCCAGGAGGACACAATGCTCTGTTCCTGCTCTTCCCTCTTACTGTATGATTGCCATCACCTGTGCTGTACCCTAATACTGACCCAGTGCTCATACCTATGTCATACCTCCCAACATGACCCTCTCCAGGAGGACACAATGCTCTGCTCCTGCTCTTCCCTCATACTGTATAATTACCATCACCTGTGCTGTACCCTAATACTGACCCAGTGCTCATACCTATGTCATACCTCCCAACATTACCTCTCCAGGAGGGACAGAATGATCTGCTCCTGCACTTCCCTCTTACTGTATGATTACCATCACCTGTGCTGTACCCTAATACTGTCCCAGTGCTTACACCTATGTCATACCTCCCAACATGACCCTCTCCAGGAGGACACAATGCTCTGCTCCTGCTCTTCCCTCTTACTGCATGATTACCATCACCTGTGCTGTACCCCAATACTGACCCAGTGCCAATACCTATGTCATACCTCCCAACATGACCTCTCCAGGAGGACACAATGCTCTGCTCCTGCTCTTCTCTCTTACTGTATGATTACCATCACCTGTGCTGTACCCCAATACTGACCCAGTGCCAATACCTATGTCATAACTCCCAACATGACCTCTCCAGGAGGACACATTGCTCTGCTCCTGCTCTTCCCTCTTACTGTATGATTACCATCACCTGTGCTGTACCCTAATACTGACCCAGTGCTCATACCTATGTCATACCTCCCAACATGACCTCTCCAGGAGGACACAATGCTCTGCTCCTGCACTTCGCTCTTACTGTATGATTACCATCACCTGTGCTGTACCCTAATACTGTCCCAGTGCTCACACCTATGTCATACCTCCCAACATTACCTCTCCAGGAGGGACAGAATGCTCTGCTCCTGCACTTCCCTCTTACTGTATGATTACCATCACCTGTGCTGTACCCTAATACTGAACCAGTGCTCATACCTATGTCATACCTCCCAACATTACCTCTCCAGGAGGGACAGAATGCTCTGCTCCTGCACTTCCCTCTTACTGTATGATTACCATCACCTGTGCTGTACCCTAATACTGAACCAGTGCTCATACCTATGTCATACCTCCCAACATGACCCTCTCCAGGAGGAAACAATGCTCTGCTCCTGCTCTTCCCTCTTACTGTATAATTACCACCCCCGTGTAATGTACCCTAATACTGACCCAGTGCTCATACCTATGTCTTACCTCCCAACATGACCTCTCCAGGAGGACACAATGCTCTGCTTCTGCTGTTCCCTCTTACTGTATGATTACCATCACCTGTGCTGTACCCTAATACTGTCCCAGTGCTCACACCTATGTCATACCTCCCAACATGACCTCTCCAGGAGGACACAATGCTCTGCTCCTGCTCTTCCCTCTTACTGTATGATTACCATCACCTGTGCTGTACCCTAATACTGACCCAGTGCTCATACCTATGTCATACCTCCCAACATGACCTCTCCAGGAGGACACAATGCTCTGCTTCTGTTGTTCCCTCTTACTGTATGATTACCATCACCTGTGCTGTACCCTAATACTGACCCAGTGCTCATACCTATGTCATACCTCCCAACATGACCTCTCCAGGAGGACACAATGCTCTGCTCCTGCTCTTCTCTCTTACTGTATGATTACCATCACCTGTGCTGTACCCTAATACTGACCCAGTGCTCATACCTATGTCATACCTCCCAACATGACCCTCTCCAGGAGGACACAATGCTCTGCTCCTGCTTTTCTCTCTTACTGTATGATTACCATCACCTGTGCTGTACCCTAATACTGACCCAGTGCTCATACCTATGTCATACCTCCCAACATGACCCTCTCCAGGAGGACACAATGCTCTGCTCCTGCTCTTCCCTCTTACTGTATAATTACCATCACCTGTGCTGTACCCTAATACTGACCCAGTGCTCATACCTATGTCATACCTCCCAACATGACCTCTCCAGGAGGGACAGAATGCTCTGCTCCTGCACTTCCCTCTTCCTGTATGATTACCATCACCTGTGCTGTACCCTAATACTGACCAAGTGCTCATACCTATGTCATACCTGCCAAAATTACCTCTCCAGGAGGGACAGAATGCTCTGCTCCTGCACTTCCCTATTACTGTATGATTACCATCACCTGTGCTGTACCCTAATACTGTCCCAGTGCTCATACCTATGTCATACCTCCCAACATGACCCTCTCCAGGAGGAAACAATGCTCTGCTCCTGCTCTTCCCTCTTACTGTATAATTACCATCACCTGTAATGTACCCTAATACTGACCCAGTGCTCATACCTATGTCTTACCTCCCAACATGACCTCTCCAGGAGGACACAATGCTCTGCTTCTGCTGTTCCCTCTTACTGTATGATTACCATCACCTGTGCTGTACCCTAATACTGTCCCAGTGCTCACACCTATGTCATACCTCCCAACATGACCTCTCCAGGAGGACACAATGCTCTGCTCCTGCTCTTCCCTCTTACTGTATGATTACCATCACCTGTGCTGTACCCTAATACTGACCCAGTGCTCATACCTATGTCATACCTCCCAACATGACCTCTCCAGGAGGGACACAATGCTCTGCTCCTGCTCTTACCTTACTGTATGATTACCATCACCTGTGCTGTACCCTAATACTGACCCAGTGCTCATACCTATGTCATACCTCCCAACATGACCTCTCCAGGAGGACACAATGCTCTGCTTCTGCTGTTCCCTCTTACTGTATGATTACCATCACCTGTGCTGTACCCTAATACTGACCCAGTGCTCATACCTATGTCATACCTCCCAACATGACCTCTCCAGGAGGACACAATGCTCTGCTCCTGCTCTTCTCTCTTACTGTATGATTACCATCACCTGTGCTGTACCCTAATACTGACCCAGTGCTCATACCTATGTCATACCTCCCAACATGACCTCTCCAGGAGGACACAATGCTCTGCTCCTGCACTTCCCTCTTACTGTATGATTACCATCACCTGTGCTGTACCCTAATACTGTCCCAGTGCTCACACCTATGTCATACCTCCCAACATTACCTCTCCAGGAGGGACAGAATGCTCTGCTCCTGCACTTCCCTCTTACTGTATGATTACCATCACCTGTGCTGTACCCTAATACTGACCCAGTGCTCATACCTATGTCATACCTCCCAACATTACCTCTCCAGGAGGGACAGAATGATCTGCTCCTGCACTTCCCTCTTACTGTATGATTACCATCACCTGTGCTGTACCCTAATACTGTCCCAGTGCTTACACCTATGTCATACCTCCCAACATGACCCTCTCCAGGAGGACACAATGCTCTGCTCCTGCTCTTCCCTCTTACTGCATGATTACCATC
Organism: Pseudophryne corroboree; assembly: GCF_028390025.1. NCBI lineage: Eukaryota > Metazoa > Chordata > Amphibia > Anura > Myobatrachidae > Pseudophryne > Pseudophryne corroboree. The sequence goes on from NC_086452.1 coordinate 483,094,319, forward strand.
ACCTGTGCTGTACCCCAATACTGACCCAGTGCCAATACCTATGTCATACCTCCCAACATGACCTCTCCAGGAGGACACAATGCTCTGCTCCTGCTCTTCTCTCTTACTGTATGATTACCATCACCTGTGCTGTACCCTAATACTGACCCAGTGCTCATACCTATGTCATACCTCCCAACATGACCCTCTCCAGGAGGACACAATGCTCTGCTCCTGCTATTCTCTCTTACTGTATGATTACCATCACCTGTGCTGTACCCTAATACTGACCCAATGCTCATACCTATGTCATACCTCCCAACATGACCCTCTCCAGGAGGACACAATGCTCTGCTCCTGCTCTTCCCTCTTACTGTATGATTACCATCACGTGTGCTGTACCCTAATACTGACCCAGTGCTCATACCTATGTCATAACTCCCAACATGACCTCTCCAGGAGGACACATTGCTCTGCTCCTGCTCTTCCCTCTTACTGTATGATTACCATCACCTGTGCTGTACCCTAATACTGACCCAGTGCTTATACCTATGTCATACCTGACAACATGACCTCTCCAGGAGGACACAATGCTCTGCTCCTGCACTTCCCTCTTACTGTATGATTACCATCACCTGTGCTGTACCCTAATACTGACCCAGTGCTCATACCTATGTCATAACTCCCAACATGACCTCTCCAGGAGGACACATTGCTCTGCTCCTGCTCTTCCCTCTTACTGTATGATTACCATCACCTGTGCTGTACCCTAATACTGACCCAGTGCTCATACCTATGTCATACCTCCCAACATGACCTCTCCAGGAGGACACAATGCTCTGCTCCTGCACTTCCCTCTTACTGTATGATTACCATCACCTGTGCTGTACCCTAATACTGACCCAGTGCTCATACCTATGTCATACCTCCCAACATTACCTCTCCAGGAGGGACAGAATGATCTGCTCCTGCACTTCCCTCTTACTGTATGATTACCATCACCTGTGCTGTACCCTAATACTGTCCCAGTGCTTACACCTATGTCATACCTCCCAACATGACCCTCTCCAGGAGGACACAATGCTCTGCTCCTGCTCTTCCCTCTTACTGCATGATTACCATCACCTGTGCTGTACCCCAATACTGACCCAGTGCCAATACCTATGTCATACCTCCCAACATGACCTCTCCAGGAGGACACAATGCTCTGCTCCTGCTCTTCCCTCTTACTGTATGATTACCATCACCTGTGCTGTACCCTAATACTGACCCAGTGCTCATACCTATGTCATACCTCCCAACATGACCCTCTCCAGGAGGACACAATGCTCTGCTCCTGCTATTCTCTCTTACTGTATGATTACCATCACCTGTGCTGTATCCTAATACTGACCCAGTGCTCATACCTATGTCATAACTCCCAACATGACCTCTCCAGGAGGACACATTGCTCTGCTCCTGCTCTTCCCTCTTACTGTATGATTACCATCACCTGTGCTGTACCCTAATACTGACCCAGTGCTCATATCTATGTCATACCTCCCAACATGACCTCTCCAGGAGGACACAATGCTCTGCTCCTGCACTTCGCTCTTACTGTATGATTACCATCACCTGTGCTGTATCCTAATACTGACCCAGTGCTCATACCTATGTCATACCTCCCAACATGACCCTCTCCAGGAGGACACAATGCTCTGCTCCTGCTCTTCCCTCTTACTGTATGATTACCATCACGTGTGCTGTATCCTAATACTGACCCAGTGCTCATACCTATGTCATAACTCCCAACATGACCTCTCCAGGAGGACACATTGCTCTGCTCCTGCTCTTCCCTCTTACTGTATGATTACCATCACCTGTGCTGTACCCTAATACTGACCCAGTGCTCATATCTATGTCATACCTCCCAACATGACCTCTCCAGGAGGACACAATGCTCTGCTCCTGCACTTCGCTCTTACTGTATGATTACCATCACCTGTGCTGTACCCTAATACTGTCCCAGTGCTCACACCTATGTCATACCTCCCAACATTACCTCTCCAGGAGGGACAGAATGCTCTGCTCCTGCACTTCCCTCTTACTGTATGATTACCATCACCTGTGCTGTACCCTAATACTGAACCAGTGCTCATACCTATGTCATACCTCCCAACATGACCTCTCCAGGAGGGACACAATGCTCTGCTCCTGCTCTTCCCTCTTACTGTATGATTACCATCACGTGTGCTGTATCCTAATACTGACCCAGTGCTCATACCTATGTCATAACTCCCAACATGACCTCTCCAGGACACAATGCTCTGCTCCTGCTCTTCCCTCTTACTGTATGATTACCATCACCTGTGCTGTACCCTAATACTGTCCCAGTGCTCACACCTATGTCATACCTCCCAACATGACCTCTCCAGGAGGACACAATGCTCTGCTCCTGCACTTCGCTCTTACTGTATGATTACCATCACCTGTGCTGTGCCCTAATACTGTCCCAGTGCTCACACCTATGTCATACCTCCCAACATTACCTCTCCAGGAGGGACAGAATGCTCTGCTCCTGCTCTTCCCTCTTACTGTATGATTACCATCACCTGTGCTGTACCCTAATACTGACCCGGTGCTTATACCTATGTCATACCTCCCAACATGACCCTCTCCAGGAGGAAACAATGCTCTGCTCCTGCTCTTCCCTCTTACTGTATGATTACCATCACCTGTGCTGTACCCTAATACTGACCTAGTGCTCATACCTATGTCATACCTCCCAACATGACCTCTCCAGGAGGACACAATGCTCTGCTCCTGCTCTTCCCTCTTACTGTATGATTACCATCACCTGTGCTGTACCCCAATACTGACCCAGTGCTCATACCTATGTCATACCTCCCAACATGACCTCTCCAGGAGGACACAATGCTCTGCTCCTGCTCTTCCCTCTTACTGTATGATTACCATCACCTGTGCTGTACCCTAATACTGACCCAGTGCTCATACCTATGTCACATCTCCCAACATGACCTCTCCAGGAGGACACAATGCTCTGCTCCTGCTCTTCTCTCTTACTGTATGATTACCATCACCTGTGCTGTACCCTAATACTGACCCAGTGCTCATACCTATGTCATACCTCCCAACATGACCCTCTCCAGGAGGACACAATGCTCTGCTCCTGCTCTTCCCTCATACTGTATAATTACCATCACCTGTGCTGTACCCTAATACTGACCCAGTGCTCATACCTATGTCATACCTCCCAACATGACCTCTCCAGGAGGACACAATGCTCTGCTCCTGCACTTCCCTCTTACTGTATGATTACCATCACCTGTGCTGTACCCTAATACTGTCCCAGTGCTCACACCTATGTCATACCTCCCAACATTACCTCTCCAGGAGGGACAGAATGCTCTGCTCCTGCACTTCCCTCTTACTGTATGATTACCATCACCTGTGCTGTACCCTAATACTGACCCAGTGCTCATACCTATGTCATACCTCCCAACATTACCTCTCCAGGAGGGACAGAATGATCTGCTCCTGCACTTCCCTCTTACTGTATGATTACCATAACCTGTGCTGTACCCTAATACTGTCCCAGTGCTTACACCTATGTCATACCTCCCAACATGACCCTCTCCAGGAGGACACAATGCTCTGCTCCTGCTCTTCCCTCTTACTGCATGATTACCATCACCTGTGCTGTACCCCAATACTGACCCAGTGCCAATACCTATGTCATACCTCCCAACATGACCTCTCCAGGAGGACACAATGCTCTGCTCCTGCTCTTCTCTCTTACTGTATGATTACCATCACCTGTGCTGTACCCTAATACTGACCCAGTGCTCATACCTATGTCATACCTCCCAACATGACCCTCTCCAGGAGGACACAATGCTCTGCTCCTGCTATTCTCTCTTACTGTATGATTACCATCACCTGTGCTGTACCCTAATACTGACCCAGTGCTCATACCTATGTCATACCTCCCAACATGACCCTCTCCAGGAGGACACAATGCTCTGCTCCTGCTCTTCCCTCTTACTGTATGATTACCATCACGTGTGCTGTATCCTAATACTGACCCAGTGCTCATACCTATGTCATAACTCCCAACATAACCTCTCCAGGAGGACACATTGCTCTGCTCCTGCTCTTCCCTCTTACTGTATGATTACCATCACCTGTGCTGTACCCTAATACTGACCCAGTGCTCATACCTATGTCATACCTCCCAACATGACCTCTCCAGGAGGACACAATGCTCTGCTCCTGCACTTCGCTCTTACTGTATGATTACCATCACCTGTGCTGTACCCTAATACTGTCCCAGTGCTCACACCTATGTCATACCTCCCAACATTACCTCTCCAGGAGGGACAGAATGCTCTGCTCCTGCACTTCCCTCTTACTGTATGATTACCATCACCTGTGCTGTACCCTAATACTGAACCAGTGCTCATACCTATGTCATACCTCCCAACATTACCTCTCCAGGAGGGACAGAATGCTCTGCTCCTGCACTTCCCTCTTACTGTATGATTACCATCACCTGTGCTGTACCCTAATACTGACCCAGTGCTCATACCTATGTCATACCTCCCAACATGACCCTCTCCAGGAGGAAACAATGCTCTGCTCCTGCTCTTCCCTCTTACTGTATAATTACCACCCCCGTGTAATGTACCCTAATTAGAGATGAGCGGGTTCGGTTTCTCTGAATCCGAACCCGCACGAACTTCATGTTTTTTTCACGGGTCCGAGCAGACTCGGATCCTCCCGCCTTGCTCGGTTAACCCGAGCGCGCCCGAACGCCATCATGACGCTGTCGGATTCTCGCGAGACTCGGATTCTATATAAGGAGCCACGCGTCGCCGCCATTTTCACACGTGCATTGAGATTGATAGGGAGAGGACGTGGCTGGCGTCCTCTCCATTTAGATTAGGGTTGAGAGAGAGAGAGAGAGATTGACCTGAGTCTGTGATACTGTAGAAGAGAGTGCAGAGTTTAGTGACTGACGACCACAGTGACCACCAGACAGTGCAGTTGTTTGTTTTATTTAATATATCCGTTCTCTGCCTGAAAAAAACGATACACACAGTGACTCAGTCACATACCATATCTGTGTGCACTGCTCAGCCCAGTGTGCTGCATCAATGTATATATATATCTGACTGTGCTCAGCTCACACAGCTTATAATTGTGGGGGAGACTGGGGAGCACTGCAGTGCCAGTTATAGGTTATAGCAGGAGCCAGGAGTACATAATATTATATTAAAATTAAACAGTGCACACTTTTGCTGCAGGAGTGCCACTGCCAGTGTGACTAGTGACCAGTGACCTGACCACCAGTATATATAATATTAGTAGTATACTATCTCTTTATCAACCAGTCTATATTAGCAGCAGACACAGTACAGTGCGGTAGTTCACGGCTGTGGCTACCTCTGTGTCGGCACTCGGCAGCCCGTCCATAATTGTATATACCACCTAACCGTGGTTTTTTTTTCTTTCTTTATACATACATACTAGTTACGAGTATACTATCTCTTTATCAACCAGTCTATATTAGCAGCAGACACAGTACAGTGCGATAGTTCACGGCTGTGGCTACCTCTGTGTCGGCACTCGGCAGCCCGTCCATAATTGTATATACCACCTAACCGTGGTTTTTTTTTTCTTTCTTTATACATACATACTAGTTACGAGTATACTATCTCTTTATCAACCAGTCTATATATTAGCAGCAGACACAGTACAGTGCGGTAGTTCACGGCTGTGGCTACCTCTGTGTCGGCACTCGGCAGCCCGTCCATAATTGTATATACCACCTAACCGTGTTTTTTTTTTCTTTCTTTATACATACATACTAGTTACGAGTATACTATCTCTTTATCAACCAGTCTATATATTAGCAGCAGACACAGTACAGTGCGGTAGTTCACGGCTGTGGCTACCTCTGTGTCGGCACTCGGCAGCCCGTCCATAATTGTATATACCTCCTAACCGTGGTTTTTTTTTCTTTCTTTATACATACATACTAGTTACGAGTATACTATCTCTTTATCAACCAGTCTATATTAGCAGCAGACACAGTACAGTGCGGTAGTTCACGGCTGTGGCTACCTCTGTGTCGGCACTCGGCAGCCCGTCCATAATTGTATATACCACCTAACCGTGGTTTTTTTTTCTTTCTTTATACATACATACTAGTTACGAGTATACTATCTCTTTATCAACCAGTCTATATATTAGCAGCAGACACAGTACAGTGCGGTAGTTCACGGCTGTGGCTACCTCTGTGGCGGCACTCGGCAGCCCGTCCATAATTGTATATACCACCTAACCGTGGTTTTTTTTTCTTTCTTTATAGTCATACTAGTTACGAGTATACTATCTCTTTATCAACCAGTCTATATTAGCAGCAGACACAGTACAGTGCGGTAGTTCACGGCTGTGGCTACCTCTGTGTCGGCACTCGGCAGCCCGTCCATAATTGTATATACCACCTAACCGTGTTTTTTTTTTCTTTCTTTATACATACATACTAGTTACGAGTATACTATCTCTTTATCAACCAGTCTATATTAGCAGCAGACACAGTACAGTGCGGTAGTTCACGGCTGTGGCTACCTCTGTGTCGGCACTCGGCAGCCCGTCCATAATTGTATATACCACCTAACCGTGGTTTTTTTTTCTTTCTTTATACATACATACTAGTTACGAGTATACTATCTCTTTATCAACCAGTCTATATATTAGCAGCAGACACAGTACAGTGCGGTAGTTCACGGCTGTGGCTACCTCTGTGTCGGCACTCGGCAGCCCGTCCATAATTGTATATACCACCTAACCGTGGTTTTTTTTTCTTTCTTTATACATACATACTAGTTACGAGTATACTATCTCTTTATCAACCAGTCTATATATTAGCAGCAGACACAGTACAGTGCGGTAGTTCACGGCTGTGGCTACCTCTGTGTCGGCACTCGGCAGCCCGTCCATAATTGTATACTAGTATCCAATCCATCCATCTCCATTGTTTACCTGAGGTGCCTTTTAGTTGTGCCTATTAAAATATGGAGAACAAAAATGTTGAGGTTCCAAAATTAGGGAAAGATCAAGATCCACTTCCACCTCGTGCTGAAGCTGCTGCCACTAGTCATGGCCGAGACGATGAAATGCCAGCAACGTCGTCTGCCAAGGCCGATGCCCAATGTCATAGTACAGAGCATGTCAAATCCAAAACACCAAATATCAGTAAAAAAAAGGACTCCAAAACCTAAAATAAAATTGTCGGAGGAGAAGCGTAAACTTGCCAATATGCCATTTACCACACGGAGTGGCAAGGAACGGCTGAGGCCCTGGCCTATGTTCATGGCTAGTGGTTCAGCTTCACATGAGGATGGAAGCACTCAGCCTCTCGCTAGAAAAATGAAAAGACTAAAGCTGGCAAAAGCAGTAGCACCGCAAAGAACTGTGCGTTCTTCGAAATCCCAAATCCACAAGGAGAGTCCGACTCCAATTGTGTCGGTTGCGATGCCTGACCTTCCCAACACTGGACGTGAAGAGCATGCGCCTTCCACCATTTGCACGCCCCCTGCAAGTGATGGAAGGAGCACCCGCAGTCCTGTTCCTGATAGTCAGATTGAAGAGGTCAGTGTTGAAGTACACCAGGATGAGGAGGATATGGGTGTTGCTGGCGCTGGGGAGGAAATTGACCAGGAGGATTCTGATGGTGAGGTGGTTTGTTTAAGTCAGGCACCCGGGGAGACACCTGTTGTCCGTGGTAGGAATATGGCCGTTGACATGCCTGGTGAAAATACCAAAAAAATCAGCTCTTCGGTGTGGAAGTATTTCACCAGAAATGCGGACAACAGGTGTCAAGCCGTGTGTTCCCTTTGTCAAGCTGTAATAAGTAGGGGTAAGGACGTTAACCACCTCGGAACATCCTCCCTTATACGTCACCTGCAGCGCATTCATAATAAGTCAGTGACAAGTTCAAAAACTTTGGGTGACAGCGGAAGCAGTCCACTGACCAGTAAATCCCTTCCTCTTGTAACCAAGCTCACGCAAACCACCCCACCAACTCCCTCAGTGTCAATTTCCTCCTTCCCCAGGAATGCCAATAGTCCTGCAGGCAATGTCACTGGCAATTCTGACGAGTCCTCTCCTGCCTGGGATTCCTCCGATGCATCCTTGCGTGTAACGCCTACTGCTGCTGGCGCTGCTGTTGTTGCTGCTGGGAGTCGATGGTCATCCCAGAAGGGAAGTCGTAAGCACACTTTTACTACTTCCACCAAGCAATTGACTGTCCAACAGTCCTTTGCGAGGAAGATGAAATATCACAGCAGTCATCCTGTTGCAAAGCGGATAACTGAGGCCTTGACAACTATGTTGGTGTTAGACGTGCGTCCGGTATCCGCCGTTAGTTCACAGGGAACTAGACAATTTCTTGAGGTAGTGTGCCCCCGTTACCAAATACCATCTAGGTTCCACTTCTCTAGGCAGGCGATACAGAGAATGTACACGGACGTCAGAAAAAGACTCACCAGTGTCCTAAAAAATGCAGTTGTACCCAATGTCCACTTAACCACGGACATGTGGACAAGTGGAGCAGGGCAGGGTCAGGACTATATGACTGTGACAGCCCACTGGGTAGATGTATGGACTCCCGCCGCAAGAACAGCAGCGGCGGCACCAGTAGCAGCATCTCGCAAACGCCAACTCTTTCCTAGGCAGGCTACGCTTTGTATCACCGGTTTCCAGAATACGCACACAGCTGAAAACCTCTTACGGCAACTGAGGAAGATCATCGCGGAATGGCTTACCCCAATTGGACTCTCCTGTGGATTTGTGGCATCGGACAACGCCAGCAATATTGTGTGTGCATTAAATCTGGGCCAATTCCAGCACGTCCCATGTTTTGCACATACCTTGAATTTGGTGGTGCAGAATTTTTTAAAAAACGACAGGGGCGTGCAAGAGATGCTGTCGGTGGCCAGAAGAATTGCGGGACACTTTCGGCGTACAGGCACCACGTACAGAAAACTGGAGCACCACCAAAAACTACTGAACCTGCCCTGCCATCATCTGAAGCAAGAAGTGGTAACGAGGTGGAATTCAACCCTCTATATGCTTCAGAGGTTGGAGGAGCAGCAAAAGGCCATTCAAGCCTATACAATTGAGCACGATATAGGAGGTGGGATGCACCTGTCTCAAGCGCAGTGGAGAATGATTTCAACGTTGTGCAAGGTTCTGATGCCCTTTGAACTTGCCACACGTGAAGTCAGTTCAGACACTGCCAGCCTGAGTCAGGTCATTCCCCTCATCAGGCTTTTGCAGAAGAAGCTGGAGACATTGAAGGAGGAGCTAACACGGAGCGATTCCGCTAGGCATGTGGGACTTGTGGATGGAGCCCTTAATTCGCTTAGCAAGGATTCACGGGTGGTCAATCTGTTGAAATCAGAGCACTACATTTTGGCCACCGTGCTCGATCCTAGATTTAAAGCCTACCTTGGATCTCTCTTTCCGGCAGACACAAGTCTGCTGGGGTTCAAAACACCTGCTGGTGAGTAAATTGTCAAGTCAAGCGGAACGCGACCTGTCAACAACATCTCCTCCTTCACATTCTCCCGCAACTGGGGGTGCGAGGAAAAGGCTCAGAATTCCGAGCCCACCCGCTGGCGGTGATGCAGGGCAGTCTGGAGCGACTGCTGATGCTGACATCTGGTCCGGACTGAAGGACCTGACAACGATTACGGACATGTCGTCTCTACTGTCACTGCATATGATTCTCTCCCCATTGAAAGAATGGTGGAGGATTATATGAGTGACCGCATCCAAGTAGGCACGTCACACAGTCCGTACTTATACTGGCAGGAAAAAGAGGCAATTTGGAGGCCCTTGCACAAACTGGCTTTATTCTACCTAAGTTGCCCTCCCACAAGTGTGTACTCCGAAAGAGTGTTTAGTGCCGCCGCTCACCTTGTCAGCAATCGGCGTACGAGGTTACATCCAGAAAATGTGGAGAAGATGATGTTCATTAAAATGAATTATAATCAATTCCTCCGTGGAGACATTGACCAGCAGCAATTGCCTCCACAAAGTACACAGGGAGCTGAGATGGTGGATTCCAGTGGGGACGAATTGATAATCTGTGAGGAGGGGGATGTACACGGTGATATATCGGAGGGTGAAGATGAGGTGGACATCTTGCCTCTGTAGAGCCAGTTTGTGCAAGGAGAGATTAATTGCTTCTTTTTTGGGGGGGGTCCAAACCAACCCGTCATATCAGTCACAGTTGTGTGGCAGACCCTGTCACTGAAATGATGGGTTGGTTAAAGTGTGCATGTCCTGTTTATACAACATAAGGGTGGGTGGGAGGGCCCAAGGACAATTCCATCTTGCACCTCTTTTTTCTTTTCTTTTTCTTTGCGTCATGTGCTGTTTGGGGAGGGTTTTTTGGAAGGGACATCCTGCGTGACACTGCAGTGCCACTCCTAGATGGGCCCGGTGTTTGTGTCGGCCACTAGGGTCGCTTATCTTACTCACACAGCTACCTCATTGCGCCTCTTTTTTTCTTTGCGTCATGTGCTGTTTGGGGAGGGTTTTTTTGGAAGGGACATCCTGCGTGACACTGCAGTGACACTCCTAGATGGGCCCGGTGTTTGTGTCGGCCACTAGGGTCGCTTATCTTACTCACACAGCTACCTCATTGCGCCTCTTTTTTTCTTTGCGTCATGTGCTGTTTGGGGAGGGTTTTTTGGAAGGGACATCCTGCGTGACACTGCAGTGCCACTCCTAGATGGGCCCGGTGTTTGTGTCGGCCCACTAGGGTCGCTAATCTTACTCACACAGCTACCTCATTGCGCCTCTTTTTTTCTTTGCGTCATGTGCTGTTTGGGGAGGGTTTTTTTGGAAGGGCCATCCTGCGTGACACTGCAGTGCCACTCCTAGATGGGCCCGGTGTTTGTGTCGGCCACTAGGGTCGCTTATCTTACTCACACAGCGACCTCGGTGCAAATTTTAGGACTAAAAATAATATTGTGAGGTGTGAGGTATTCAGAATAGACTGAAAATGAGTGGAAATTATGGTTTTTGAGGTTAATAATACTTTGGGATCAAAATGACCGCCAAATTCTATGATTTAAGCTGTTTTTTAGGTTTTTTTGGAAAAAAACACCCGAATCCAAAACACACCCGAATCCGACAAAAAAAATTCGGTGAGGTTTTGCCAAAACGCGGTCGAACCCAAAACACGGCCGCGGAACCGAACCCAAAACCAAAACACAAAACCCGAAAAATTTCCGGCGCTCATCTCTAACCCTAATACTGACCCAGTGCTCATACCTATGTCTTACCTCCCAACATGACCTCTCCAGGAGGACACAATGCTCTGCTTCTGCTGTTCCCTCTTACTGTATGATTACCATCACCTGTGCTGTACCCTAATACTGTCCCAGTGCTCACACCTATGTCATACCTCCCAACATGACCTCTCCAGGAGGACACAATGCTCTGCCCCTGCTCTTCCCTCTTACTGTATGATTACCATCACCTGTGCTGTACCCTAATACTGACCCAGTGCTCATACCTATGTCATACCTCCCAACATGACCTCTCCAGGAGGACACAATGCTCTGCTTCTGCTGTTCCCTCTTACTGTATGATTACCATCACCTGTGCTGTACCCTAATACTGACCCAGTGCTCATACCTATGTCATACCTCCCAACATGACCTCTCCAGGAGGACACAATGCTCTGCTCCTGCTCTTCTCTCTTACTGTATGATTACCATCACCTGTGCTGTACCCTAATACTGACCCAGTGCTCATACCTATGTCATACCTCCCAACATGACCCTCTCCAGGAGGACACAATGCTCTGCTCCTGCTTTTCTCTCTTACTGTATGATTACCATCACCTGTGCTGTACCCTAATACTGACCCAGTGCTCATACCTATGTCATACCTCCCAACATGACCCTCTCCAGGAGGACACAATGCTCTGCTCCTGCTCTTCCCTCTTACTGTATAATTACCATCACCTGTGCTGTACCCTAATACTGACCCAGTGCTCATACCTATGTCATACCTCCCAACATGACCTCTCCAGGAGGGACAGAATGCTCTGCTCCTGCACTTCCCTCTTACTGTATGATTACCATCACCTGTGCTGTACCCTAATACTGACCCAGTGCTCATACCTATGTCATACCTGCCAAAATTACCTCTCCAGGAGGGACAGAATGCTCTGCTCCTGCACTTCCCTATTACTGTATGATTACCATCACCTGTGCTGTACCCTAATACTGTCCCAGTGCTCATACCTATGTCATACCTCCCAACATGACCCTCTCCAGGAGGAAACAATGCTCTGCTCCTGCTCTTCCCTCTTACTGTATAATTACCATCACCTGTAATGTACCCTAATACTGACCCAGTGCTCATACCTATGTCTTACCTCCCAACATGACCTCTCCAGGAGGACACAATGCTCTGCTTCTGCTGTTCCCTCTTACTGTATGATTACCATCACCTGTGCTGTACCCTAATACTGTCCCAGTGCTCACACCTATGTCATACCTCCCAACATGACCTCTCCAGGAGGACACAATGCTCTGCTCCTGCTCTTCCCTCTTACTGTATGATTACCATCACCTGTGCTGTACCCTAATACTGACCCAGTGCTCATACCTATGTCTTACCTCCCAACATGACCTCTCCAGGAGGACACAATGCTCTGCTCCTGCTCTTCCCTCTTACTGTATGATTACCATCACCTGTGCTGTACCCTAATACTGACCCAGTGCTCATACCTATGTCATACCTCCCAACATGACCTCTCCAGGAGGACACAATGCTCTGCTTCTGCTGTTCCCTCTTACTGTATGATTACCATCACCTGTGCTGTACCCTAATACTGACCCAGTGCTCATACCTATGTCATACCTCCCAACATGACCTCTCCAGGAGGACACAATGCTCTGCTCCTGCTCTTCTCTCTTACTGTATGATTACCATCACCTGTGCTGTACCCTAATACTGACCCAGTGCTCATACCTATGTCATACCTCCCAACATGACCCTCTCCAGGAGGACACAATGCTCTGCTCCTGCTTTTCTCTCTTACTGTATGATTACCATCACCTGTGCTGTACCCTAATACTGACCCAGTGCTCATACCTATGTCATACCTCCCAACATGACCCTCTCCAGGAGGACACAATGCTCTGCTCCTGCTCTTCCCTCTTACTGTATAATTACCATCACCTGTGCTGTACCCTAATACTGACCCAGTGCTCATACCTATGTCATACCTCCCAACATGACCTCTCCAGGAGGGACAGAATGCTCTGCTCCTGCACTTCCCTCTTACTGTATGATTACCATCACCTGTGCTGTACCCTAATACTGACCCAGTGCTCATACCTATGTCATACCTCCCAACATGACCTCTCCAGGAGGGACAGAATGCTCTGCTCCTGCACTTCCCTCTTACTGTATGATTACCATCACCTGTGCTGTACCCTAATACTGACCCAGTGCTCATACCTATGTCATACCTGCCAAAATTACCTCTCCAGGAGGGACAGAATGCTCTGCTCCTGCACTTCCCTATTACTGTATGATTACCATCACCTGTGCTGTACCCTAATACTGTCCCAGTGCTCATACCTATGTCATACCTCCCAACATGACCCTCTCCAGGAGGAAACAATGCTCTGCTCCTGCTCTTCCCTCTTACTGTATAATTACCATCACCTGTAATGTACCCTAATACTGACCCAGTGCTCATACCTATGTCTTACCTCCCAACATGACCTCTCCAGGAGGACACAATGCTCTGCTTCTGCTGTTCCCTCTTACTGTATGAATACCATCACCTGTGCTGTACCCTAATACTGACCCAGTGCTCATACCTATGTCATATCTCCCAACATGACCTCTCCAGGAGGACACAATGCTCTGCTCCTGCACTTCCCTCTTACTGTATGATTACCATCACCTGTGCTGTTCCCTAATACTGACCCAGTGCTCATACCTATGTCTTACCTCCCAACATGACCTCTCCAGGAGGACACAATGCTCTGCTTCTGCTGTTCCCTCTTACTGTATGATTACCATCACCTGTGCTGTACCCTAATACTGACCCAGTGCTCATACCTATGTCATACCTCCCAACATGACCTCTCCAGGAGGACACAATGCTCTGCTCCTGCTCTTCTCTCTTACTGTATGATTACCATCACCTGTGCTGTACCCTAATACTGACCCAGTGCTCATACCTATGTCATACCTCCCAACATGACCCTCTCCAGGAGGACACAATGCTCTGCTCCTGCTTTTCTCTCTTACTGTATGATTACCATCACCTGTGCTGTACCCTAATACTGACCCAGTGCTCATACCTATGTCATACCTCCAAACATGACCCTCTCCAGGAGGACACAATGCTCTGCTCCTGCTCTTCCCTCTTACTGTATAATTACCATCACCTGTGCTGTACCCTAATACTGACCGAGTGCTCATACCTATGTCATACCTCCCAACATGACCTCTCCAGGAGGGACAGAATGCTCTGCTCCTGCACTTCCCTCTTACTGTATGATTACCATCACCTGTGCTGTACCCTAATACTGACCCAGTGCTCATACCTATGTCATACCTCCCAACATTACCTCTCCAGGAGGGACAGAATGCTCTGCTCCTGCACTTCCCTATTACTGTATGATTACCATCTCCTGTGCTGTACCCTAATACTGTCCCAGTGCTCACACCTATGTCATACCTCCCAACATGACCCTCTCCAGGAGGACACAATGCTCTGCTCCTGCTCTTCCCTCTTACTGTATGATTACCATCACCTATGCTGTACCCTAATACTGACCCAGTGCTCATACCTATGTCATACCTCCCAACATGACCTCTCCAGGAGGACACAAAGCTTTGCTCCTGCTCTTCCCTCTTACTGTATGATTACCATCACCTGTGCTGTACCCCAATACTGACCCAGTGTTCATACCTATGTCATACCCCCCAACATGACCTCTCCAGGAGGACACAATGCTCTGCTCCTGCACTTCCCTCTTACTGTATGATTACCATCACCTGTGCTGTACCCTAATACTGACCCAGTGCTCATACCTATGTCATACCTCCCAACATGACTCTCTCCAGGAGGGACACAATGCTCTGCTCCTGCACTTCCCTCTTACTGTATGATTACCATCACCTGTGGTGTACCCTAATACTGTCCCAGTGCTCACACCTATGTCATACCTCTCAACATGACCCTCTCCAGGAGGGACACAATGCTCTGCTCCTGCACTTCCCTTTTACTGTATGATTACCATCACCTGTGCTGTACCCTAATACTGACCCAGTGCTCATACCTATGTCATACCTCCCAACATGACCTCTCCAGGAGGACACAATGCTCTGCTCCTGCACTTCCCTTTTACTGTATGATTACCATCACCTGTGCTGTACCCTAATACTGACCCAGTGCTCATACCTATGTCATACCTCCCAACATGACCTCTCCAGGAGGACTTAATGCACTGCTCCTGCTCTTCCCTCTTACTGTATAATTACTATCACCTGTGCTGTACCCTAATACTGACCCAGTGCTCAAACCTATGTCATACCTCCCAACATGACCCTCTCCAGGAGAACTCAATGCTCTGCTCCTGCTCTTCCCTCTTACTGTATGATTACCATCACCTGTGCTGTACCCTAATACTGACCCAGTGCTCATACCTATGTCATACCTCCCAACATGACTCTCTCCAGGAGGGACACAATGCTCTGCTCCTGCACTTCCCTTTTACTGTATGATTACCATCACCTGTGCTGTACCCTAATACTGACCCAGTGCTCATACCTATGTCATACCTCCCAACATGACCTCTCCAGGAGGACTTAATGCACTGCTCCTGCTCTTCCCTCTTACTGTATAATTACTATCACCTGTGCTGTACCCTAATACTGACCCAGTGCTCAAACCTATGTCATACCTCCCAACATGACCCTCTCCAGGAGAACTCAATGCTCTGCTCCTGCTCTTCCCTCTTACTGTATGATTACCATCACCTGTGCTGTACCCTAATACTGACCCAGTGCTCATACCTATGTCATACCTCCCAACATGACTCTCTCCAGGAGGGACACAATGCTCTGCTCCTGCACTTCCCTTTTACTGTATGATTACCATCACCTGTGCTGTACCCTAATACTGACCCAGTGCTCATACCTATGTCATACCTCCCAACATGACCCTCTCCAGGAGAACTCAATGCTCTGCTCCTGCTCTTCCCTCTTACTGTATGATTACCATCACCTGTGCTGTACCCTAATACTGACCCAGTGCTCATACCTATGTCATACCTCCCAACATGACCTCTCCAGGAGGACTTAATGCACTGCTCCTGCTCTTCCCTCTTACTGTATAATTACTATCACCTGTGCTGTACCCTAATACTGACCCAGTGCTCAAACCTATGTCATACCTCCCAACATGACCCTCTCCAGGAGAACTCAATGCTCTGCTCCTGCTCTTCCCTCTTACTGTATGATTACCATCACCTGTGCTGTACCCTAATACTGACCCAGTGCTCATACCTATGTCATACCTCCCAACATGACCTCTCCAGGAGGACTTAATGCACTGCTACTGCTCTTCCCTCTTACTGTATAATTACCATCACATGTGTTGTACCCTAATACTGACCCAGTGCTCATACCTATGTCATACCTCCCAACATGACCCTCTCCAGGTTGACACAATGCTCTGCTCCTGCTCTTCCCTCTTACTGTATGATTACCATCACCTATGCTGTAACCCTAATACTGACCCAGTGCTCATACCTATGTCATACCTCCCAACATGACCTCTCCATGAGGACACAATGCTCTGCTTCTGCTGTTCCCTCTTACTGTATGATTACCATCACCTGTGCTGTACCCTAATACTGACCCAGTGCTCATACCTATGTCATACCTCCCAACATGACCTCTCCAGAAGGACACAATGCTCTGCTCTTGCTCTTCCCTCTTACTGTATGATTACCATCACCTGTGCTGTGCCCTAATACTGACCTAGTGCTCATACCTATGTCATACCTCCCAACATGACATCTCCAGGAGGACACAATGCTCTGCTCCTGCTCTTCCTTCTTACTGTATGATTACCATCACCTGTGCTGTACCCTAATACTGACCCAGTGCTCATACCTATGTCATACCTCCCAACATGACCTCTCCAGGAGGACACAATGCTCTGCTTCTGCTGTTCCCTCTTACTGTATGATTACCATCACCTGTGCTGTACCCTAATACTGTCCCAGTGCTCATACCTATGTCATACCTCCAAACATGACCTCTCCGGGAGGACACAATGCTCTGCTCCTGCACTTCCCTCTTACTGTATGATTACCATCACCTGTGCTGTACCCTAATACTGTCCCAGTGCTCATACCTATGTCATACAACATGACCCTCTCCAGGAGGACACAATGTTCTGCACCTGCACTCCCCTCTTACTGTATGATTACCATCACCTGTGCTGTACCTCAATACTGACCCAGTGCTCATACCTATGTCATACCTCCCAACATGACCCTCTCCAGGAGGACACAATGCTCTGCTCCTGCTCTTCCCTCTTACTTTATGATTACCATCACCTGTGCTGTACCCTAATACTGACCCAGTGCTCATACCTATGTCATACCTCCCAACATGACCCTCTCCAGGAGGACACAATGCTCTGCTCCTGCTCTTCCCTCTTACTTTATGATAACCATCACCTGTGCTGTACCCCAGTACTGACCCAGTGCTCATACCTATGTCATACCTCCCACCATGACCTCTCCAGGAGGAGTGAGGACACAATGCTCTGCTCCTGCACTTCCCTCTTACTGTATGATTACCATCACCTGTGCTGTACCCTAATACTGACCCAGTGCTCACACCTATGTCATACCTCCCAACATGACCTCTCCAGGAGGACACAATGCTCTGCTCCTGCTCTTCCCTCTTACTGTATGATTACCATCATCTGTGCTGTACCCTAATACTGACCCAGTGCTCATACCTATGTCATACCTCCCAACATGCCTCTCTCCAGGAGGACATAATGCTCTGCTCCTGCTCTTCTCTCTTACTGTATGATTACCATCACCTGTGCTGTACCCTATTACTGACCCAGTGCTCATACCTATGTCATACCTCCCAACATGACCTCTCCAGGAGGACACAATGCTCTGCTCCTGCTCTTCCCTCTTACTGTATAATTACCGTCACCTGTACTGTACCCTAATACTGACCCAGTGCTCATACCTATGTCATACCTCCCAACATGACCTCTCCCGGAGGACACAATGCTCTGCTTCTGCTGTTCCCTCTTACTGTATGATTACCATCACCTGTGCTGTACCCTAATACTGTCCCAGTGCTCATACCTATGTCATACCTCCCAACATGACTCTCTCCAGGAGGACACAATGCTTTGCTCCTGCTCTTCCCTCTTACTGTATGATTACCATCACCTATGCTGTAACCCTAATACTGACCCAGTGCTCATACCTATGTCATACCTCCCAACATGACCTCTCCAGGAGGACACAATGCTCTGCTCCTGCTCTTTTCTCTTACTGTATGATTACCCTCATCTGTGCTGTACCCTAATACTGACCCAGTGCTCATACCTATGTCATACCTCCCAACATAACCTCTCCAGGAGGACACAATGCTCTGCATCTACTGTTCTCTCTTACTGTATGATTACCATCACCTGTGCTGTACCCTAATACTGACCCAGTGCTCATACCTATGTCATACCTCCCAACATGACCTCTCCAGGAGGACACAATGCTCTGCATCTACTGTTCTCTCTTACTGTATGATTACCATCACCTGTGCTGTACCCTAATACTGACCCAGTGCTCATACCTATGTCATACCTCCCAACATGACCTCTCCAGGAGGACACAATGCTCTGCTCCTGCTCTTCCCTCTTACTGTATGATTACCATCACCTGTGCTGTACCCTAATACTGACCCAGTGCTCATACCTATGTCATACCTCCCAACATGACCTCTCCAGGAGGACACAATGCTCTGCTTCTGCTGTTCCCTCTTACTGTATGATTACCATCACCTGTGCTGTACCCTAATACTGTCCCAGTGCTCATACCTATGTCATACCTCCCAACATGACCTCTCCAGGAGGACACAATGCTCTGCTCCTGCACTTCCCTCTTACTGTATGATTACCATCACCTGTGCTGTACCCTAATACTGTCCCAGTGCTCATACCTATGTCATACAACATGACCCTCTCCAGGAGGACACAATGTTCTGCACCTGCACTCCCCTCTTACTGTATGATTACCATCACCTGTGCTGTACCCTAATACTGACCCAGTGCTCATACCTATGTCATACCTCCCAACATGACCCTCTCCAGGAGAACACAATGCTCTGTTCCTGCTCTTCCCTCTTACTGTATGATTATCATCACCTGTGCTGTACCCTGTTACTGACCCAGTGCTCATACCTATGTCATACCTTCCAACATGACCCTCTCCAGGAGGACACAATGCTCTGTTCCTGCTCTTCCCTCTTACTGTATGATTACCATCACCTGTGCTGTACCCTAATACTGACCCAGTGCTCATACCTATGTCATACCTCCCAACATGACCTCTCCAGGAGGACACAATGCTCTGCTTCTGCTGTTCCCTCTTACTGTATGATTACCATCACCTGTGCTGTACCCTAATACTGTCCCAGTGCTCATACCTATGTCATACCTCCCAACATGACCTCTCCAGGAGGACACAATGCTCTGCTCCTGCACTTCCCTCTTACTGTATGATTACCATCACCTGTGCTGTACCCTAATACTGTCCCAGTGCTCATACCTATGTCATACAACATGACCCTCTCCAGGAGGACACAATGTTCTGCACCTGCACTCCCCTCTTACTGTATGATTACCATCACCTGTGCTGTACCCTAATACTGACCCAGTGCTCATACCTATGTCATACCTCCCAACATGACCCTCTCCAGGAGAACACAATGCTCTGTTCCTGCTCTTCCCTCTTACTGTATGATTATCATCACCTGTGCTGTACCCTGTTACTGACCCAGTGCTCATACCTATGTCATACCTTCCAACATGACCCTCTCCAGGAGGACACAATGCTCTGTTCCTGCTCTTCCCTCTTACTGTATGATTACCATCACCTGTGCTGTACCCTAATACTGACCCAGTGCTCATACCTATGTCATACCTTCCAACATGACCCTCTCCAGGAGGACACAATGCTCTGTTCCTGCTCTTCCCTCTTACTGTATGATTGCCATCACCTGTGCTGTACCCTAATACTGACCCAGTGCTCATACCTATGTCATACCTCCCAACATGACCCTCTCCAGGAGGACACAATGCTCTGCTCCTGCTCTTCCCTCTTACTGTATAATTACCATCACCTGTGCTGTACCCTAATACTGACCCAGTGCTCATACCTATGTCATACCTCCCAACATTACCTCTCCAGGAGGGACAGAATGCTCTGCTCCTGCACTTCCCTATTACTGTATGATTACCATCACCTGTGCTGTACCCTAATACTGTCCCAGTGCTCATACCTATGTCATACCTCCCAACATGACCCTCTCCAGGAGGACACAATGCTCTGCTCCTGCTCTTCCCTCTTACTTTATGATTACCATCACCTGTGCTGTACCCTAATACTGACCCAGTGCTCATACCTATGTCATACCTCCCAACATGACCCTCTCCAGGAGGACACAATGCTCTGCTTCTGCTCTTCCCTCTTACTTTATGATTACCATCACCTGTGCTGTACCCCAGTACTGACCCAGTGCTTATACCTATGTCATACCTCCCACCATGACCTCTCCAGGAGGAGTGAGGACACAATGCTCTATTCCTGCTCTTCCCTCTTACTGTATGATTACCATCATCTGTGCTGTACCCTAATACTGACCCAGTGCTCACTGCTCATACCTATGTCATACCTCCCAACATGACCCTCTCCAGGAGAACACAATGCTCTGTTCCTGCTCTTCCCTCTTACTGTATGATTATCATCACCTGTGCTGTACCCTATTACTGACCCAGTGCTCATACCTATGTCATACCTTCCAACATGACCCTCTCCAGGAGGACACAATGCTCTGTTCCTGCTCTTTCCTCTTACTTTATGATTACCATCACCTGTGCTGTACCCTAATACTGACCCAGTGCTCATACCTATGTCATACCTTCCAACATGACCCTCTCCAGGAGGACACAATGCTCTGTTCCTGCTCTTCCCTCTTACTGTATGATTGCCATCACCTGTGCTGTACCCTAATACTGACCCAGTGCTCATACCTATGTCATACCTCCCAACATGACCTCTCCAGGAGAGACACAATGCTCTGCTCCTGCTATTACCTCTTACTGTATGATTACCATCACCTGTGCTGTACCCTAATACTGACCCAGTGCTCATACCTATGTCATACCTCCCAACATGACCTCTCCAGGAGGACACAATGCTCTGCTCCTGCTCTTCCCTCTTACTGTATGGTTACCATCACCTGTGCTGTACCCTAATACTGATCCAGTGCTCATACCTATGTCATACCTCTCAACATGACCTCTCCAGGAGGACACAATGCTCTGCTCCTGCACTTCCCTCTTACTGTATGATTACCATCACTTGTGCTGTACCCTAATACTGACCTAGTGCTCATACCTATGTCATACCTCCCTACATGACCTCTCCAGGAGGACACAATGCTCTGCTCCTGCACTTCCCTCTTACTGTATGATTACCATCACCTGTGCTGTACCCCAGTACTGACCCAGTGCTCATACCTATGTCATACCTCCCAACATGACCTCTCCAGGAGGACACACTGCTCTGCTCCTGCTCTTCCCTCTTGCTGTATGATTACCATCACCTGTGCTGTACCCTAATACTGACCCAGTGCTCATACCTATGTCATACCTCCCAACATGACCTCTCCAGGAGGACACAATGCTCTGCCCCTGCACTTCCCTCTTACTGTATGATTACCATCACCTGTGCTGTACCCTAATACTGACCCAGTGCTCATACCTATGTCATACCTCCCAACATGACCTCTCCAGGAGGACACAATGCTCTGCTCCTGCAATTCCCTCTTACTGTATGATTGCCATCACCTGTGCTGTACCCTTATACTGACCCAGTGATCATACCTATGTCATACCTCCCAACATGACCTCTCCAGGAGGACTCAATGCTCTGCTCCTGCTCTTCCCTCTTACTGTATGATTACCATCACCTGTGCTGTACCCTAATACTGACCCAGTGCTCATACCTATGTCATACCTCCCAACATGACCTCTCCAGGAGGACACAATGCTCTGCTCCTGCTCTTCCCTCTTACTGTATTATTACCATCACCTGTGCTGTATCCTAATACTGACCCAGTGCTCATACCTATGTCATACCTCCCAACATGACCTCTCCAGGAGGACACAATGCTCTGCTCCTGCTCTTCTCTCTTACTGTATGATTACCATCACCTGTGCTGTACCCTAATACTGACCCAGTGCTCATACCTATGTCATACCTCCCAACATGACCTCTCCAGGAGGGACAGAATGCTCTGCTCCTGCACTTCCCTCTTACTGTATGATTACCATCACCTGTGCTGTACCCTAATACTGACCCAGTGCTCATACCTATGTCATACCTCCCAACATTACCTCTCCAGGAGGGACAGAATGCTCTGCTCCTGCACTTCCCTATTACTGTATGATTACCATCACCTGTGCTGTACCCTAATACTGTCCCAGTGCTCACACCTATGTCATACCTCCCAACATGACCCTCTCCAGGAGGACACAATGCTCTGCTCCTGCTCTTCCCTCTTACTGTATGATTACCATCACCTATGCTGTACCCTAATACTGACCCAGTGCTCATACCTATGTCATACCTCCCAACATGACCTCTCCAGGAGGACACAAAGCTTTGCTCCTGCTCTTCCCTCTTACTGTATGATTACCATCACCTGTGCTGTACCCCAATACTGACCCAGTGTTCATACCTATGTCATACCCCCCAACATGACCTCTCCAGGAGGACACAATGCTCTGCTCCTGCACTTCCCTCTTACTGTATGATTACCATCACCTGTGCTGTACCCTAATACTGACCCAGTGCTCATACCTATGTCATACCTCCCAACATGACACTCTCCAGGAGTACACAATGCTCTGCTCCTGCTCTTCCCTCTTACTGTATGATTACCATCACCTGTGGTGTACCCTAATACTGTCCCAGTGCTCACACCTATGTCATACCTCTCAACATGACCCTCTCCAGGAGGACACAATGCTCTGCTCCTGCACTTCCCTTTTACTGTATGATTACCATCACCTGTGCTGTACCCTAATACTGACCCAGTGCTCATACCTATGTCATACCTCCCAACATGACCTCTCCAGGAGGACACAATGCTCTGCTCCTGCTCTTCCCTCTTACTGTATGATTACCATCACCTGTGCTGTACCCTAATACTGACCCAGTGCTCATACCTATGTCATACCTCCCAACATGACCCTCTCCATGAGGACACAATGCTCTGCTCCTGCTCTTCCCTCTTACTGTATGATTACCATCACCTGTGCTGTACCCTAATACTGACCCAGTGCTCATACCTATGTCATACCTCCCAACATGACCTCTCCAGGAGGACACAATGCTCTGCTCCTGCTCTTCCCTCTTACTGTATGATTACCATCACCTGTGCTGTACCCTAATACTGACCCAGTGCTCATACCTATGTCATACCTCCCAACATGACCTCTCCAGGAGGACTTAATGCACTGCTCCTGCTCTTCCCTCTTACTGTATAATTACTATCACCTGTGCTGTACCCTAATACTGACCCAGTGCTCATACCTATGTCATACCTCCCAACATGACCTCTCCAGGAGGACACAATGCTCTGTTCCTGCTCTTCCCTCTTACTGTATAATTACCATCACCTGTGCTGTACCCTAATACTGACCCAGTGATCATACCTATGTCATACCTCCCAACATGACCCTCTCCAGGTTGACACAATGCTCTGCTCCTGCTCTTCCCTCTTACTGTATGATTACCATCACCTATGCTGTAACCCTAATACTGACCCAGTGCTCATACCTATGTCATACCTCCCAACATGACCTCTCCATGAGGACACAATGCTCTGCTTCTGCTGTTCCCTCTTACTGTATGATTACCATCACCTGTGCTGTACCCTAATACTGACCCAGTGCTCATACCTATGTCATACCTCCCAACATGACCTCTCCAGAAGGACACAATGCTCTGCTCTTGCTCTTCCCTCTTACTGTATGATTACCATCACCTGTGCTGTACCCTAATACTGACCCAGTGCTCATACCTATGTCATACCTCCCAACATGACCCTCTTCAGGAGGACACAATGCTCTGCTCCTGCTCTTCCCTCTTACTGTATAATTACCATCACCTGTGCTTTACCCTAATACTTACCCAGTGCTCATACCTATGTCATACCTCCCAACATGACCTCTCCAGGAGGACACAATGCTCTGCTCCTGCTCTTCCCTCTTACTGTATGATTACCATCACCTGTGCTGTACCCTAATACTGACCCAGTGCTCATACCTATGTCATACCTTCCAACATGACCTCTCCAGGAGGACACAATGCTCTGCTTCTGCTGTTCCCTCTTACTGTATGATTACCATCACCTGTGCTGTACCCTAATACTGTCCCAGTGCTCATACCTATGTCATACCTCCAAACATGACCTCTCCGGGAGGACACAATGCTCTGCTCCTGCACTTCCCTCTTACTGTATGATTACCATCACCTGTGCTGTACCCTAATACTGTCCCAGTGCTCATACCTATGTCATACAACATGACCCTCTCCAGGAGGACACAATGTTCTGCACCTGCACTCCCCTCTTACTGTATGATTACCATCACCTGTGCTGTACCTCAATACTGACCCAGTGCTCATACCTATGTCATACCTCCCAACATGACCCTCTCCAGGAGGACACAATGCTCTGCTCCTGCTCTTCCCTCTTACTTTATGATTACCATCACCTGTGCTGTACCCTAATACTGACCCAGTGCTCATACCTATGTCATACCTCCCAACATGACCCTCTCCAGGAGGACACAATGCTCTGCTCCTGCTCTTCCCTCTTACTTTATGATAACCATCACCTGTGCTGTACCCCAGTACTGACCCAGTGCTCATACCTATGTCATACCTCCCACCATGACCTCTCCAGGAGGAGTGAGGACTCAATGCTCTGCTCCTGCACTTCCCTCTTACTGTATGATTACCATCACCTGTGCTGTACCCTAATACTGACCCAGTGCTCACACCTATGTCATACCTCCCAACATGACCTCTCCAGGAGGACACAATGCTCTGCTCCTGCTCTTCCCTCTTACTGTATGATTACCATCATCTGTGCTGTACCCTAATACTGACCCAGTGCTCATACCTATGTCATACCTCCCAACATGCCTCTCTCCAGGAGGACATAATGCTCTGCTCCTGCTCTTCTCTCTTACTGTATGATTACCATCACCTGTGCTGTACCCTATTACTGACCCAGTGCTCATACCTATGTCATACCTCCCAACATGACCTCTCCAGGAGGACACAATGCTCTGCTCCTGCTCTTCCCTCTTACTGTATAATTACCGTCACCTGTACTGTACCCTAATACTGACCCAGTGCTCATACCTATGTCATACCTCCCAACATGACCTCTCCAGGAGGACACAATGCTCTGCTTCTGCTGTTCCCTCTTACTGTATGATTACCATCACCTGTGCTGTACCCTAATACTGTCCCAGTGCTCATACCTATGTCATACCTCCCAACATGACTCTCTCCAGGAGGACACAATGCTTTGCTCCTGCTCTTCCCTCTTACTGTATGATTACCATCACCTATGCTGTAACCCTAATACTGACCCAGTGCTCATACCTATGTCATACCTCCCAACATGACCTCTCCAGGAGGACACAATGCTCTGCTTCTACTGTTCTCTCTTACTGTATGATTACCATCACCTGTGCTGTACCCTAATACTGACCCAGTGCTCATACCTATGTCATACCTCCCAACATGACCTCTCCAGGAGGACACAATGCTCTGCTCCTGCTCTTCCCTCTTACTGTATGATTACCATCACCTGTGCTGTACCCTAATACTGACCCAGTGCTCATACCTATGTCATACCTCCCAACATGACCTCTCCAGGAGGACACAATGCTCTGCTTCTGCTGTTCCCTCTTACTGTATGATTACCATCACCTGTGCTGTACCCTAATACTGTCCCAGTGCTCATACCTATGTCATACCTCCCAACATGACCTCTCCAGGAGGACACAATGCTCTGCTCCTGCACTTCCCTCTTACTGTATGATTACCATCACCTGTGCTGTACCCTAATACTGTCCCAGTGCTCATACCTATGTCATACAACATGACCCTCTCCAGGAGGACACAATGTTCTGCACCTGCACTCCCCTCTTACTGTATGATTACCATCACCTGTGCTGTACCCTAATACTGACCCAGTCCTCATACCTATGTCATACCTCCCAACATGACCCTCTCCAGGAGAACACAATGCTCTGTTCCTGCTCTTCCCTCTTACTGTATGATTATCATCACCTGTGCTGTACCCTGTTACTGACCCAGTGCTCATACCTATGTCATACCTTCCAACATGACCCTCTCCAGGAGGACACAATGCTCTGTTCCTGCTCTTCCCTCTTACTGTATGATTGCCATCACCTGTGCTGTACCCTAATACTGACCCAGTGCTCATACCTATGTCATACCTCCCAACATGACCCTCTCCAGGAGGACACAATGCTCTGCTCCTGCTCTTCCCTCTTACTGTATAATTACCATCACCTGTGCTGTACCCTAATACTGACCCAGTGCTCATACCTATGTCATACCTCCCAACATGGCCTCTCCAGGAGGGACAGAATGCTCTGCTCCTGCACTTCCCTCTTACTGTATGATTACCATCACCTGTGCTGTACCCTAATACTGACCCAGTGCTCATACCTATGTCATATCTCCCAACATTACCTCTCCAGGAGGGACAGAATGCTCTGCTCCTGCACTTCCCTATTACTGTATGATTACCATCACCTGTGCTGTACCCTAATACTGTCCCAGTGCTCATACCTATGTCATACCTCCCAACATGACCCTCTCCAGGAGGACACAATGCTCTGCTCCTGCTCTTCCCTCTTACTTTATGATTACCATCACCTGTGCTGTACCCTAATACTGACCCAGTGCTCATACCTATGTCATACCTCCCAACATGACCCTCTCCAGGAGGACACAATGCTCTGCTTCTGCTCTTCCCTCTTACTTTATGATTACCATCACCTGTGCTGTACCCTAATACTGACCCAGTGCTCATACCTATGTCATACCTCCCAACATGACCTCTCCAGGAGGACACAATGCTCTGCTCCTGCTCTTCCCTCTTACTGTATGATTACCATCACCTGTGCTGTACCCCAGTACTGACCCAGTGCTCATACCTATGTCATACCTCCCACCATGACCTCTCCAGGAGGAGTGAGGACACAATGCTCTATTCCTGGACTTCCCTCTTACTGTATGATTACCATCATCTGTGCTGTACCCTAATACTGACCCAGTGCTCACTGCTCATACCTATGTCATACCTCCCAACATGACCCTCTCCAGGAGAACACAATGCTCTGTTCCTGCTCTTCCCTCTTACTGTATGATTATCATCACCTGTGCTGTACCCTATTACTGACCCAGTGCTCATACCTATGTCATACCTTCCAACATGACCCTCTCCAGGAGGACACAATGCTCTGTTCCTGCTCTTTCCTCTTACTGTATGATTACCATCACCTGTGCTGTACCCTAATACTGACCCAGTGCTCATACCTATGTCATACCTTCCAACATGACCCTCTCCAGGAGGACACAATGCTCTGTTCCTGCTCTTCCCTCTTACTGTATGATTGCCATCACCTGTGCTGTACCCTAATACTGACCCAGTGCTCATACCTATGTCATACCTCCCAACATGACCTCTCCAGGAGAGACACAATGCTCTGCTCCTGCTATTACCTCTTACTGTATGATTACCATCACCTGTGCTGTACCCTAATACTGACCCAGTGCTCATACCTATGTCATACCTCCCAACATGACCTCTCCAGGAGGACACAATGCTCTGCTCCTGCTCTTCCCTCTTACTGTATGGTTACCATCACCTGTGCTGTACCCTAATACTGATCCAGTGCTCATACCTATGTCATACCTCTCAACATGACCTCTCCAGGAGGACACAATGCTCTGCTCCTGCACTTCCCTCTTACTGTATGATTACCATCACCTGTGCTGTACCCTAATACTGACCCAGTGCTCATACCTATGTCATACCTCCCTACATGACCTCTCCAGGAGGACACAATGCTCTGCTCCTGCACTTCCCTCTTACTGTATGATTACCATCACCTGTGCTGTACCCCAGTACTGACCCAGTGCTCATACCTATGTCATACCTCCCAACATGACCTCTCCAGGAGGACACACTGCTCTGCTCCTGCTCTTCCCTCTTACTGTATGATTACCATCACCTGTGCTGTACCCTAATACTGACCCAGTGCTCATACCTATGTCATACCTCCCAACATGACCTCTCCAGGAGGACACAATGCTCTGCCCCTGCACTTCCCTCTTACTGTATGATTACCATCACCTGTGCTGTACCCTAATACTGACCCAGTGCTCATACCTATGTCATACCTCCCAACATGACCTCTCCAGGAGGACACAATGCTCTGCTCCTGCACTTCCCTCTTACTGTATGATTGCCATCACCTGTGCTGTACCCTTATACTGACCCAGTGATCATACCTATGTCATACCTCCCAACATGACCTCTCCAGGAGGACTCAATGCTCTGCTCCTGCTCTTCCCTCTTACTGTATGATTACCATCACCTGTGCTGTACCCTAATACTGACCCAGTGCTCATACCTATGTCATACCTCCCAACATGACCTCTCCAGGAGGACACAATGCTCTGCTCCTGCTCTTCCCTCTTACTGTATTATTACCATCACCTGTGCTGTATCCTAATACTGACCCAGTGCTCATACCTATGTCATACCTCCCAACATGACCTCTCCAGGAGGACACAATGCTCTGCTCCTGCTCTTCTCTCTTACTGTATGATTACCATCACCTGTGCTGTACCCTAATACTGACCCCGTGCGCATACCTATGTCATACCTCCCAACATGACCTCTCCAGGAGGACACAATGCTCTGCTCCTGCACTTCCCTCTTACTGTATGATTACCATCACCTGTGCTGTACCCTAATACTGACCCAGTGCTCATACCTATGTCATACCTCCCAACATGACCCTCTCCAGGAGGACACAATGCTCTGCTCCTGCTCTTCCCTCTTACTGTATGATTACCATCACCTGTGCTGTACCCTAATACTTACCCAGTGCTCATACCTATGTCATACCTCCCAACATGACCACTCCAGGAGGACACAATGCTCTGCTCCTGCTCTTCCCTCTTACTGTATGATTACCATCACCTGTGCTGTACCCTAATACTGACCCAGTGCTCATACCTATGTCATACCTCCCAACATGACCTCTCCAGGAGGACACAATGCTCTGCTCCTGTTCTTCCCTCTTACTGTATGATTACCATCACCTGTGCTGTACCCTAATACTGACCCAGTGCTCATACCTATGTCATACCTCCCAACATGACCTCTCCAGGAGGACACAATGCTCTGCTCCTGCTCTTCCCTCTTACTGTATGATTACCATCACCTGTGCTGTACCCTAATACTGACCCAGTGCTCATACCTATGTCATACCTCCCAACATGACCCTCTCCAGGAGGACACAATGCTCTGCTCCTGCTCTTCCCTCTTACTGTATGATTACCATCACCTGTGCTGTACCCTAATACTGACCCAGTGCTCATACCTATGTCATACCTCCCAACATGACCTCTCCAGGAGGACACAATGCTCTGCTCCTGCTCTTCCCTCTTACTGCATGATTACCATCACCTGTGCTGTACCCCAATACTGACCCAGTGCTCATACCTATGTCATACCTCCCAACATGACACTCTCCAGGAGTACACAATGCTCTGCTCCTGCTCTTCCCTCTTACTGTATGATTACCATCACCTGTGCTGTACCCTAATACTGACCCAGTGCTCATACCTATGTCATACCTCCCAACATGACCCTCTCCAGGAGGGACACAATGCTCTGCTCCTGCTCTTCCCTCTTACTGTATGATTACCATCACCTGTGCTGTACCCTAATACTGACCCAGTGCTCATACCTATGTCATACCTCCCAACATGACCCTCTCCAGGAGGACACAATGCTCTGCTCCTGCACTTCCCTCTTACTGTATGATTACCATCACCTGTGCTGTACCCTAATACTGACCCAGTGCTCATACCTATGTCATACCTCCCAACATGACCTCTCCAGGAGGACACAATGCTCTGCTCCTGCTCTTCCCTCTTACTGTATGATTACCATCACTTCTGCTGTACCCTAATACTGACCCAGTGCTCATACCTATGTCATACCTCCCAGCATGACCTCTCCAGGAGGACACAATGCTCTGCTCCTGCTCTTCCCTCTTACAATATTATTACCATCACCTGTGCTGTACCCTAATACTGACCCAGTGCTCATACCTATGTCATACCTCCCAACATGACCTCTCCAGGAGGACACAATGCTCTGCTCCTGCACTTCCCTCTTACTGTATGATTACCATCATCTGTGCTGTACCCTAACACTGATCCAGTGCTCATACCTAAGTCATACCTCCCAACATGACCTCTCCAGGAGGACACAATGCTCTGCTCCTGCTCTTCCCTCTTACTGTATTATTACCATCACCTGTGCTGTATCCTAATACTGACCCAGTGCTCATACCTATGTCATACCTCCCAACATGACCTCTCCAGGAGGACACAATGCTCTGCTCCTGCTCTTCTCTCTTACTGTATGATTACCATCACCTGTGCTGTACCCTAATACTGACCCCGTGCTCATACCTATGTCATACCTCCCAACATGACCTCTCCAGGAGGACACAATGCTCTGCTCCTGCACTTCCCTCTTACTGTATGATTACCATCACCTGTGCTGTACCCTAATACTGACCCAGTGCTCATACCTATGTCATACCTCCCAACATGACCTCTCCAGGAGGACACAATGCTCTGCTCCTGCTCTTCCCTCTTACTGTATGATTACCATCACCTGTGCTGTACCCTAATACTGACCCAGTGCTCATACCTATGTCATACCTCCCAACATGACCCTCTCCAGGAGGACACAATGCTCTGCTCCTGCTCTTCCCTCTTACTGTATGATTACCATTACTGTTCTGTACCCTAATACTGACCCAGTGCTCATACCTATGTCATACCTCCCAACATGACCTCTCCAGGAGGACACAATGCTCTGCTCCTGCTCTTCCCTCTTACTGTATGATTACCATCACCTGTGCTGTACCCCAATACTGACCCAGTGCTCATACCTATGTCATACCTCCCAACATGACACTCTCCAGGAGTACACAATGCTCTGCTCCTGCTCTTCCCTCTTACTGTATGATTACCATCACTTCTGCTGTACCCTAATACTGACCCAGTGCTCATACCTATGTCATACCTCCCAGCATGACCTCTCCAGGAGGACACAATGCTCTGCTCCTGCTCTTCCCTCTTACAATATTATTACCATCACCTGTGCTGTACCCTAATACTGACCCAGTGCTCATACCTATGTCATACCTCCCAACATGACCTCTCCAGGAGGACACAATGCTCTGCTCCTGCACTTCCCTCTTACTGTATGATTACCATCATCTGTGCTGTACCCTAACACTGATCCAGTGCTCATACCTAAGTCATACCTCCCAACATGACCTCTCCAGGAGGACACAATGCTCTGCTCCTGCTCTTCCCTCTTACTGTATAATTACCATCACCTGTGCTGTACCCTAATACTGACCCAGTGCTCATACCTATGTCATACCTCCCAACATGACCCTCTCCAGGAGGACACAATGCTCTGCTCCTGCTCTTCCTTCTTACTGTATGATTACCATCACCTGTGCTGTACCCTAATACTGACCCAGTGCTCATACCTATGTCATACCTCCCAACATGACACTCTCCAGGAGGACACAATGCTCTGCTCCTGCTCTTCCCTCTTACTGTGTGATTACCATCACCTGTGCTGTACACTAATACTGACCCAGTGCTCATACCTATGTCATACCTCCCAACATGACCTCTCCAGGACACAATGCTCTGCTCCTGCTCTTCCCTCTTACTGTATGATTACCATCACCTGTGCTGTACCCTAATACTGACCCAGTGCTCATACCTATGTCATACCTCCCAACATGACCCTCTCCAGGAGGACACAATGCTCTGCTCCTGCTCTTCCCTCTTACTGTATGATTACCATCACCTGTGCTGTACCCTAATACTGACCCAGTGCTCATACCTATGTCATACCTCCCAACATGACCCTCTCCAGGAGGACACAATGCTCTGCTCCTGCTCTTCCCTCTTACTGTATGATTACCATCACCTGTGCTGTACCCAAATACTGACCCAGTGCTCATACCTATGTCATACCTCCCAACATGACCTCTCCAGGAGGACACAATGCTCTGCTCCTGCTCTTCCCTCTTACTGTATGATTACCATCACCTGTGCTGTACCCTAATACTGACCCAGTGCTCATACCTATGTCATACCTCCCAACATGACCCTCTCCAGGAGGACACAATGCTCTGCTCCTGCTCTTCCCTCTTACTGTATGATTGCCATCACCTGTGCTGTACCCTAATACTGACCCAGTGCTCACACCTATGTCATACCTCCCAACATGACCTCTCCAGGAGGACACAATGCTCTGCTCCTGCTCTTCCCTCTTACTGTATGATTACCATCACCTATGCTGTACCCTAATACTGACCCAGTGCTCACACCTATGTCATACCTCCCAACATGACCTCTCCAGGAGGACACAATGCTCTGCTCCTGCTCTTCCCTCTTACTGTATGATTACCATCACCTATGCTGTACCCTAATACTGACCCAGTGCTCACACCTATGTCATACCTCCCAACATGACCCTCTCCAGGAGGACACAATGCTCTGCTCCTGCTCTTCCCTCTTACTGTATGATTACCATCACCTGTGCTGTACCCAAATACTGACCCAGTGCTCATACCTATGTCATACCTCCCAACATGACCTCTCCAGGAGGACACAATGCTCTGCTCCTGCTCTTCCCTCTTACTGTATGATTACCATCACCTGTGCTGTACCCTAATACTGACCCAGTGCTCATACCTATGTCATACCTCCCAACATGACCTCTCCAGGAGGACACAATGCTCTGCTCCTGCTCTTCCCTCTTACTGTATGATTACCATCACTTCTGCTGTACCCTAATACTGACCCAGTGCTCATACCTATGTCATACCTCCCAGCATGACCTCTCCAGGAGGACACAATGCTCTGCTCCTGCTCTTCCCTCATACTGTATGCTTACCATCACCTGTGCTGTACCCTAATACTGACCCAGTGCTCATACCTATGTCATACCTCCCAACATGACCTCTCCAGGAGGACACAATGCTCTGCTCCTGCACTTCCCTCTTACTGTATGATTACCATCATCTGTGCTGTACCCTAACACTGATCCAGTGCTCATACCTAAGTCATACCTCCCAACATGACCTCTCCAGGAGGACACAATGCTCTGCTCCTGCTCTTCCCTCTTACTGTATAATTACCATCACCTGTGCTGTACCCTAATACTGACCCAGTGCTCATACCTATGTCATACCTCCCAACATGACCCTCTCCAGGAGGACACAATGCTCTGCTCCTGCTCTTCCTTCTTACTGTATGATTACCATCACCTGTGCTGTACCCTAATACTGACCCAGTGCTCATACCTATGTCATACCTCCCAACATGACACTCTCCAGGAGGACACAATGCTCTGCTCCTGCTCTTCCCTCTTACTGTGTGATTACCATCACCTGTGCTGTACACTAATACTGACCCAGTGCTCATACCTATGTCATACCTCCCAACATGACCTCTCCAGGACACAATGCTCTGCTCCTGCTCTTCCCTCTTACTGTATGATTACCATCACCTGTGCTGTACCCTAATACTGACCCAGTGCTCATACCTATGTCATACCTCCCAACATGACCCTCTCCAGGAGGACACAATGCTCTGCTCCTGCTCTTCCCTCTTACTGTATGATTACCATCACCTGTGCTGTACCCTAATACTGACCCAGTGCTCATACCTATGTCATACCTCCCAACATGACCCTCTCCAGGAGGACACAATGCTCTGCTCCTGCTCTTCCCTCTTACTGTATGATTACCATCACCTGTGCTGTACCCAAATACTGACCCAGTGCTCATACCTATGTCATACCTCCCAACATGACCTCTCCAGGAGGACACAATGCTCTGCTCCTGCTCTTCCCTCTTACTGTATGATTACCATCACCTGTGCTGTACCCTAATACTGACCCAGTGCTCATACCTATGTCATACCTCCCAACATGACCCTCTCCAGGAGGACACAATGCTCTGCTCCTGCTCTTCCCTCTTACTGTATGATTGCCATCACCTGTGCTGTACCCTAATACTGACCCAGTGCTCACACCTATGTCATACCTCCCAACATGACCTCTCCAGGAGGACACAATGCTCTGCTCCTGCTCTTCCCTCTTACTGTATGATTACCATCACCTATGCTGTACCCTAATACTGACCCAGTGCTCACACCTATGTCATACCTCCCAACATGACCTCTCCAGGAGGACACAATGCTCTGCTCCTGCTCTTCCCTCTTACTGTATGATTACCATCACCTATGCTGTACCCTAATACTGACCCAGTGCTCACACCTATGTCATACCTCCCAACATGACCTCTCCAGGAGGACACAATGCCCTGCTCCTGCTCTTCCCTCTTACTGTATGATTGCCTGCTCCTCTGGTGAAACACCTTTCTTATCTATTACCTGTTCAACACAGGTGCCGGCAATCATACATTAAGAGAAAAATCCAGAAGCAGAGCACTGTGTCCACCTGGAGAGGGTCATTATGGGTGGTATGCAGCATAGTTCCACATGAAGTTAATGTGGAACATCAGTATATTCCAGGTTTAGCAGAGCAGCAGCAGGACTTAAGGGTCCAGTCCAGGTTTTGCTTCCATTAGTTGTCAGCCAGAAGCTGGGCTAATTGATTATCAGCACCTGTAATGTGCCTGTAAGTATGTGTTCAGTGCACAGAGACATTGCTCCTGGCGGTGGTTAGTGCCCAGGTGATAGGTGAGAGTGTAGGGTTGCGTTAGGAGCCAGTTGAACATGCCCTGTTCGTTATTACCAGTATGTGTACTATCTGCTGTTGTGAGAACGGCTTGTAAACCTGACCTGCAAACCCTTCATATGAAGCTGTATCCTGCCTGAGGTAGAAATAAGTGTGTGGATTTTACCCCGTCTATGTGCTTTCTGGAAGTATCCGCAGCAAATCCTACATGGATCCACCCACAGCGGCAGTGAGACGCATTGCAGGATGTTACCTGCTGCACAGCGGCTTGGTGAGTGTAAATCTTTAAACAGCAGTGGATACGTGTATATGGGTTGGGTGTGCGTGACCGGCAGGGTCACCATGCCGACACCGGGATCCCAGATTTTAGATGCCCGGTGGGAGGGTGAGTGCAACGAAGACCCTTGTGGGCTTGCTGCATTTGCCATGCTGTGGGCTTGGTGGTGATCTGTTCTCGCCACAGGTCATATACACGCTCTATGGGTGTCGTGGACACCTACGAGTGGGAATAGGCCCTGTTAGTCGGCATGCCGACTGTCAGGACTGTAAGGGGAAAGGAGTCCAGCATCGGTCACGTAACTACCTCTCGTGTCTGTGTTTTTCCAAAGCTGTGCACACTGTAAAGCAGTTACTAATTCCTGTATATGGGGCTAGGATCCCGGGGAATAATATGCAGGGTTACCTGGAAGCTGCCTTACCCTACTTTAATTAGGCCTGCTAAATTTGTATATAAGAAGCAGGGAAATATGGAGGACGTTTAGAAGGTGTTTGCTGATTGGCTACAGGCCAGCAAAATCTAGCTGTGGCCCAACAGAATCCGGCTGTCGAGCAGCAAGCTCAAATTCAGAGGCTGCAAGATCAGATATAGGGCCAGCAAACATGGATCCAGCGGCTGCGTGATGAGTTGAAGGAAATGAGTAAAAGTGGGCAGGATCATGAGGTGTTACACTCACACCCGCAGATGATATTGAGGCATTTTTTGTGCACTTTTGAATGCACTGCCACATGGTTGAAGTAGCCAGAGGAGGAATGGGCTGCCAGGTTAGCTCCCTGTCTTACAGGGGAATAACAGCGTGATTATATTGTCCTGATGGTAGCTAAAGCTAGCTCATAACCTTGTGTAAAGGAGGCCATACCCAGCAGGGTTGGGGTGACGAGCCCCAGTAAAGCCCAGGAGTTCCATATTTGGCAGCTGAACCCATCTGAGCGCAGAGCTGTGACAAGCAGAGATGTTAACAAATGACCTCAGCTCAAAGGTGATAAACTGCCAGCAGCGAAGGGGTGCAATGACTTTATACCAGTGGGCAATCTGCATTATACATTAAGGCAAATAATATCATGCTTCCTGCTTACATTTAGAGAATGGTTTATTAAAAATATAAGTGAGAAATTGTTGGTAAATGGTTGTGAATATGTTCGCTATAATATTATTATTATTATTATTATCCTTTATTTATATGGCGCCACAAGGGTTCCGCAGCGCCCAATTACAGAGTACATAAATAATCAAACAG
The DNA here is from genome assembly GCF_028390025.1 of Pseudophryne corroboree. NCBI lineage: Eukaryota > Metazoa > Chordata > Amphibia > Anura > Myobatrachidae > Pseudophryne > Pseudophryne corroboree. The sequence continues at coordinate 483,131,362 of NC_086452.1, forward strand.
GAAAACAACAACTTACAGTTGATGACAGTATAGGACAAATACAGGGTAAATAAACATAGTTACATCAGCAGATGACACTGGAATAAGTATCAGGTGGCAGAAGACTGCTGGATTTGGTGCAGATGAAGATTATTAAAGTAAGAAAGAGGATAAGCACATGAGGGAAGAGGGCCCTGCTCGTAAGAGCTTACATTCTAAAGGGGATGGGTAGACAGACAGGGGTGAGACAGATGGGGTACATAGAGAGCGTGGAACAGAGGGTTAGGATGAGAGTTGGCTGGGTTTGTGAAGAAGTAGGTCTTGAGAGCCCGTTTGAAGTTTTGTAGAGAGGTGGAGAGTCTGAGGGGAGAGGTAGGGAATTCCAGAGAAGTGGAGCAGCACGTGAAAAATCTTGGAGGTAGGAGTGGGAGGAAGTCATCCGTAGGCAGGAGAGTCGGCGTGCATTAGCAGAGCGAAGAGGACGGATGGGAGTGTAAAGGGAGATAAGATTAGAGATGAGCGCCTGAAATTTTTCGGGTTTTGTGTTTTGGTTTTGGGTTCGGTTCCGCGGCCGTGTTTTGGGTTCGAACGCGTTTTGGCAAAACCTCACCGAATTTTTTTTGTCGGATTCGGGTGTGTTTTGGATTCGGGTGTTTTTTTCCAAAAACACTAAAAAACAGCTTAAATCATAGAATTTGGGGGTCATTTTGATCCCAAAGTATTATTAACCTCAAAAACCATAATTTACACTCATTTTCAGTCTATTCTGAATACCTCACACCTCACAATATTATTTTTAGTCCTAAAATTTGCACCGAGGTCGCTGTGTGAGTAAGATAAGCGACCCTAGTGGCCGACACAAACACCGGGCCCATCTAGGAGTGGCACTGCAGTGTCACGCAGGATGGCCCTTCCAAAAAACCCTCCCCAAACAGCACATGACGCAAAGAAAAAAAGAGGCGCAATGAGGTAGCTGTGTGAGTAAGATTAGCGACCCTAGTGGCCGACACAAACACCGGGCCCATCTAGGAGTGGCACTGCAGTGTCACGCAGGATGTCCCTTCCAAAAAACCCTCCCCAAACAGCACATGACGCAAAGAAAAAAAGAGGCTTTTTACTGATATTTGGTGTTTTGGATTTGACATGCTCTGTACTATGACATTGGGCATCGGCCTTGGCAGACGACGTTGCTGGCATTTCATCGTCTCGGCCATGACTAGTGGCAGCAGCTTCAGCACGAGGTGGAAGTGGATCTTGATCTTTCCCTAATTTTGGAACCTCAACATTTTTGTTCTCCATATTTTAATAGGCACAACTAAAAGGCACCTCAGGTAAACAATGGAGATGGATGGATTGGATACTAGTATACAATTATGGACGGGCTGCCGAGTGCCGACACAGAGGTAGCCACAGCCGTGAACTACCGCACTGTACTGTGTCTGCTGCTAATATATAGACTGGTTGATAAAGAGATAGTATACTCGTAACTAGTATGTATGTATAAAGAAAGAAAAAAAAACCACGGTTAGGTGGTATATACAATTATGGACGGGCTGCCGAGTGCCGACACAGAGGTAGCCACAGCCGTGAACTACCGCACTGTACACTGGTTGATAAAGAGATAGTAGTATACTCGTAACAACTAGTATGACACTATGACGACGGTATAAAGAATGAAAAAAAAACCACGGTTAGGTGGTATATATTATAATAATAATACAATTATGGATGGACGGACTGCCTGCCGACTGCCGACACAGAGGTAGCCACAGCCGTGAACTACCGCACTGTACACTGGTTGATAAAGAGATAGTAGTATACTCGTAACAACTAGTATGACACTATGACGACGGTATAAAGAATGAAAAAAAAACCACGGTTAGGTGGTATATATTATAATAATAATACAATTATGGATGGACGGACTGCCTGCCGACTGCCGACACAGAGGTAGCCACAGCCGTGAACTACCGCACTGTACACTGGTTGATAAAGAGATAGTAGTATACTCGTAACAACTAGTATGACACTATGACGACGGTATAAAGAATGAAAAAAAAACCACGGTTAGGTGGTATATATTATAATAATAATACAATTATGGATGGACGGACTGCCTGCCGACTGCCGACACAGAGGTAGCCACAGCCGTGAACTACCGCACTGTACACTGGTTGATAAAGAGATAGTAGTATACTCGTAACAACTAGTATGACACTATGACGACGGTATAAAGAATGAAAAAAAAACCACGGTTAGGTGGTATATATTATAATAATAATACAATTATGGATGGACGGACTGCCTGCCGACTGCCGACACAGAGGTAGCCACAGCCGTGAACTACCGCACTGTACACTGGTTGATAAAGAGATAGTAGTATACTCGTAACAACTAGTATGACACTATGACGACGGTATAAAGAATGAAAAAAAACCACGGTTAGGTGGTATATATTATAATAATAATACAATTATGGATGGACGGACTGCCTGCCGACTGCCGACACAGAGGTAGCCACAGCCGTGAACTACCGCACTGTACACTGGTTGATAAAGAGATAGTAGTATACTCGTAACAACTAGTATGACACTATGACGACGGTATAAAGAATGAAAAAAAAACCACAGTTAGGTGGTATATATTATAATAATAATACAATTATGGATGGACGGACTGCCTGCCGACTGCCGACACAGAGGTAGCCACAGCCGTGAACTACCGCACTGTACACTGGTTGATAAAGAGATAGTAGTATACTCGTAACAACTAGTATGACACTATGACGGTATAAAGAATGAAAAAAAAACCACAGTTAGGTGGTATATATTATAATAATAATACAATTATGGATGGACGGACTGCCTGCCGACTGCCGACACAGAGGTAGCCACAGCCGTGAACTACCGCACTGTACACTGGTTGATAAAGAGATAGTAGTATACTCGTAACAACTAGTATGACACTATGACGGTATAAAGAATGAAAAAAAAACCACGGTTAGGTGGTATATATTATAATAATAATACAATTATGGATGGACGGACTGCCTGCCGACTGCCGACACAGAGGTAGCCACAGCCGTGAACTACCGCACTGTACACTGGTTGATAAAGAGATAGTAGTATACTCGTAACAATTAGGATGACACTATGACGGTATAAAGAATGAAAAAAAAACCACGGTTAGGTGGTAGGTATATAATAATAAATAATACAATTCTGGTCGGACGGACTGCCTGCCGTGTGCCGACACAGAGGTAGCCACAGCCGTGAACTACCGCACTGTACACTGGTTGATAAAGAGATAGTAGTATACTCGTAACAATTAGGATGACACTATGACGGTATAAAGAATGAAAAAAAAACCACGGTTAGGTGGTAGGTATATAATAATAAATAATACAATTCTGGTCGGACGGACTGCCTGCCGTGTGCCGACACAGAGGTAGCCACAGCCGTGAACTACCGCACTGTACACTGGTTGATAAAGAGATAGTAGTATACTCGTAACAATTAGGATGACACTATGACGGTATAAAGAATGAAAAAAAAACCACGGTTAGGTGGTAGGTATATAATAATAAATAATACAATTCTGGTCGGACGGACTGCCTGCCGTGTGCCGACACAGAGGTAGCCACAGCCGTGAACTACCGCACTGTACTGTGTCTGCTGCTAATATAGACTGGTTGATATTTAAAGAGATATTAGTAGTATACAACAATACTATACTGGTGGTCAGGCACTGGTCACCACTCCTGCAGCAAAAGTGTGCACTGTTAATTAATATAATTGTACTCCTGGCTCCTGCTAACAACCTGCAGTGCTCCCCAGTCTCCCCCACAATTAATTATAAGCTTTTAATTTATACATTGATGACTGTGCAGCACACTGGGCTGAGCTGAGTGCACACAGACTGAGTCACACTGTGTGACTGACTGTGCTGTGTATCGTTTTTTTTTTCAGGCAGAGAACGGATATAGCAGAGAGAAGTGAACGGATATATTATATTAAATAAAAGTTAACTAGCAACTGCACTGGTCACTGACTGTGGTAAACTAACTCTGTCTGCGACTCTGCACAATCTCTCTCTATCTAATCTATCTATCTCTATTCTAATGGAGAGGACGCCAGACACGTCCTCTCCCTATCAATCTCAATGCACGAGTGAAAATGGCGGCGACGCGCGGCTCCTTATATAGAATCCGAGTCTCGCGATAGAATCCGAGCCTCGCGAGAATCCGACAGCGTCATGATGACGTTCGGGCGCGCTCGGGTTAACCGAGCAAGGCGGGAAGATCCGAGTCGCTCGGACCCGTGGAAAAAAAAGTGAAGTTCGTGCGGGTTCGGATTCAAAGAAACCGAACCCGCTCATCTCTAGATAAGATCAGAGATGTAGATGGGAGAGGAGTGGGTGAGGGCTTTGTAAGCAAGTGTGAGAAGCTTGAAATGGATTCTGAAAGGGAAGGGAAGCCAGTGAAGGTCTAGTAAGAGAGGAGAGGTGGACGTAGTGCGTTTGGTGAGGAATATGAGCCGGGCAGCAGCATTGAGGATAGATTGGAGTGGAGAGAGGTATTTGTCAGGAATGCCAGTCAGGAGGAGATTACAGTAGTCCAATCTGGAGATGACCAGTGAGTGGATAAGAGTCTTAGTAGCGTCCTGGGTCAGAAAGGGTCTGATCCTGGAAATATTTTTTAGATGAAAACGACAGGTTTGTGAGAGGTGCTGAATGTGTGTTGTGAAGGAGAGGAAGGAGTCAAGGATTACTCAAAGACAGTGCACTTGGGGGCTAGAGGAGATAGTAGTGCCATCAATAGATAATGAGATTGTAGGAGGCGAGGTTATGCGGGAGGGAGGGAAGATGATCAGCTCGGTCTTAGACATGTTAAGTTTAAGAAAGCGCTGGGACATCCAGGAAGAGATAGCAGAGAGTGTTGGAGATATGAGTGAGGAGAGCAGGGGAGAGGTCTGGAGAGGAAAGCTAGATTTGGGTGTCATCAGCATAGAGATGATATTGTAAATCAAAAGAACTAATGAGCTTACCTAGTGAGGATGTATAGAGAGAGAAAAGAAGAGGACCAGGGACAGAACCTTGGGGTATAACTACAGTTAGTGGAAGTGAGGGGGAGGTGGAGTCAAGACAGGAGACAGAGAATGAACGGTCAGAAAGGTAGGAAGACAGCCAAGAGAGGGCAGTATCATGCAGACCAATAGAGTGAAGGATTTGCAGTAGGAGAGGATGGGCCACAGTGTCAAAAGCAGCAGAGAGGTCAAGTAGAATAAGTATAGAGTAGTGTCCCTTAGATTTAGCAGCATGGAGGTCATTGCATACTTTTGTAAGGGCAGTTTCAGTGGAGAGGACGGAAGCCAGACTGGAATGGGTCAAACAGTGAGTGGGAGGAGAGAAAGGAAGTAAGGCGGTTGTAGACAATACACTCAAGGAGTTTGGAGGCAAAAGGGAGGAGAGAGATGGGTCGGTAGTTGTAGAGAGAGTTTGGATCAAGGGTAGGTTTTTTAAGAATAGGGGAAATAAGTGCATGCTTGAAGGCAGAGGGGACAGTGCCTGATGAGAGGGATAGATTGAGAAGGTGGGAAAGATGGGAACAAGCAGAAGGAGAGAGGTAGCAGAGGAGGCGAGAGGGGATAGGGTCAAGTGGGGAGGTGGTGAGGGGACAGGAACGAATGATGGCCATGACTTCCTCTCCAGATGCATGGGAGAAAGAGGTCAGAGTTGGTGGGAGGGATGGGGAGGGGTGGTAAGGGATGGGAGGAGGCTGGTTACTGATGGTCTGGGGTGATGTGATGTCCTGACGTATGGAGTCAATTTTGGATGTGAAGTAAGTGGCAAAGTCAAGAGGCATATATTATATATATATATATATATATATATATATATATATATATATATATATATATATATATATTCAAAAACGGTCTCTATTCTCCTAACAATAGAAGACATGGAATCAGGGGTGCCAAGAGGTGAGGGGGGCACGAGCTCACATATTGGAGTGGTCATGAGCCACCGTCCCCCTTCTGATGGAACAGATACACGGTATAAACCTAGATTATCTATATTCCCCTTCTGATAGAACAGATACACGGTATACACATAGATTATCTATATTCCCCTTCTGATAGAACAGATACATAGATTATCTATATAACCCCTTCTGATAGAACAGATACACGGTATACACATAGATTATCTATATTCCCCTTCTGATAGAACAGATACACGGTATACACATAGATTATCTATATACCCCCTTCTGATAAAACAGATACATAGATTATCTATATACCCCCTTCTGATAGAACAGATACACGGTATACACATAGATTATCTATATTCCCCTTCTGATAGAACAGATACACTGTATACACATAGATTATCTATATACCCCTTCTGATAGAACAGATACACGGTATACACATAGATTATCTATATTCCCCTTCTGATAGAACAGATACACTGTATACACATAGATTATCTATATACCCCTTCTGATAGAACAGATACACTGTATACACATAGATTATCTATATACCCCTTCTGATAGAACAGATACACGGTATACACATAGATTATCTATATACCCCCTTCTGATAGAACAGATACACTGTATACACATAGATTATCTATATACCCCTTCTGATAGAACAGATACACGGTATACACATAGATTATCTATATTCCCCTTCTGATAGAACAGATACACTGTATACACATAGATTATCTATATACCCCTTCTGATAGAACAGATACACTGTATACACATAGATTATCTATATACCCCTTCTGATAGAACAGATACACTGTATACACATAGATTATCTATATTCCCCCTTCTGATAGAACAGATACACGGTATACACCTAGATTATCTATATACCCCTTCTGATAGAACAGATACACTGTATACACATAGATTATCTATATACCCCCTTCTGATAGAACAGATACACTGTATACACATAGATTATCTATATTCCCCCTTCTGATAGAACAGATACACGGTATACACATAGATTATCTATATTCCCCCTTCTGATAGAACAGATACACTGTATACACATAGATTATCTATATTCCCCTTCTGATAGAACAGATACATAGATTATCTATATAGAGATGAGCGGGTTCGGTTTCTCTGAATCCGAACCCGCCAGAACTTCATGTTTTTTTTCACGGGTCCGAGCGACTCGGATCTTCCCGCCTTGCTCGGTTAACCCGAGCGCGCCCGAACGTCATCATGACGCTGTCGGATTCTCGCGAGGCTCGGATTCTATCGCGAGACTCGGATTCTATATAAGGAGCCGCGCGTCGCCGCCATTTTCACACGTGCATTGAGATTGATAGGGAGAGGACGTGGCTGGCGTCCTCTCCGTTTAGAATAGATTAGAGAGACACTTGATTTACTAATTTTGGGGAGCATTAGGAGTACTCAGTACAGTGCAGAGTTTTGCTGATAGTGACCACCAGTTTTATTTATAATCCGTTCTCTGCCTGAAAAAAGCGATACACAGCACACAGTGACTCAGTCACATACCATATCTGTGTGCACTGCTCAGGCTCAGGCCAGTGTGCTGCATCATCTATTATCTATATATAATATTATATATATCTGTCTGACTGCTCAGCTCACACAGCTTATAATTGTGGGGGAGACTGGGGAGCACTACTGCAGTGCCAGTTATAGGTTATAGCAGGAGCCAGGAGTACATAATATATTATATAGTGAGTGACCACCAGACACACAGTGCAGTTTATTTAATATATCCGTTCTCTGCCTGAAAAAAGCGATACACACAGTGACTCAGTCAGTCACATACCATATCTGTGTGCACTGCTCAGGCTCAGGCCAGTGTGCTGCATCATCTATATATATTATATATCTGTCTGACTGCTCAGCTCACACAGCTTATAATTGTGGGGGAGACTGGGGAGCACTACTGCAGTGCCAGTTATAGGTTATAGCAGGAGCCAGGAGTACATAATATTATATTAAAACAGTGCACACTTTTGCTGCAGGAGTGCCACTGCCAGTGTGACTAGTGACCAGTGACCTGACCACCAGTATATATAATATTAGTAGTATACTATCTCTTTATCAACCAGTCTATATTAGCAGCAGACACAGTACAGTGCGGTAGTTCACGGCTGTGGCTACCTCTGTGTCGGCACTCGGCAGCCCGTCCATAATTGTATATACCACCTAACCGTGGTTTTTTTTTCTTTCTTTATACATACATACTAGTTACGAGTATACTATCTCTTTATCAACCAGTCTATATATTAGCAGCAGACACAGTACAGTGCGGTAGTTCACGGCTGTGGCTACCTCTGTGTCGGCACTCGGCAGGCAGTCCGTCCATAATTGTATACCACCTAACCGTGGTTTTTTTTTCTTTCTTCTTTATACATACATAGTTACATAGACATCTCTTTATCAACCAGTCTATATTAGCAGCAGACACAGTACAGTACGGTAGTTCACGGCTGTGGCTACCTCTGTGTCTGCACTCGGCAGGCAGTCCATAATTGTATACTAGTATCCATCTCCATTGTTTACCTGAGGTGCCTTTTAGTTGTGCCTATTAAAATATGGAGAACAAAAATGTTGAGGTTCCAAAATTAGGGAAAGATCAAGATCCACTTCCACCTCGTGCTGAAGCTGCTGCCACTAGTCATGGCCGAGACGATGAAATGCCAGCAACGTCGTCTGCCAAGGCCGATGCCCAATGTCATAGTACAGAGCATGTCAAATCCAAAACACCAAATATCAGAAAAAAAAGGACTCCAAAACCTAAAATAAAATTGTCGGAGGAGAAGCGTAAACTTGCCAATATGCCATTTACCACACGGAGTGGCAAGGAACGGCTGAGGCCCTGGCCGATGTTCATGGCTAGTGGTTCAGCTTCACATGAGGATGGAAGCACTCAGCCTCTCGCTAGAAAAATGAAAAGCATCAAGCTGGCAAAAGCAGCACAGCAAAGAACTGTGCATTCTTCGAAATCCCAAATCCACAAGGAGAGTCCAATTGTGTCGGTTGCGATGCCTGACCTTCCCAACACTGGACGTGAAGAGCATGCGCCTTCCACCATTTGCACGCCCCCTGCAAGTGCTGGAAGGAGCACCCGCAGTCCAGTTCCTGATAGTCAGATTGAAGATGTCAGTGTTGAAGTACACCAGGATGAGGATATGGGTGTTGCTGGCGCTGGGGAGGAAATTGACCAGGAGGATTCTGATGGTGAGGTGGTTTGTTTAAGTCAGGCACCCGGGGAGACACCTGTTGTCCGTGGGAGGAATATGGCCGTTGACATGCCAGGTGAAAATACCAAAAAAATCAGCTCTTCGGTGTGGAGGTATTTCACCAGAAATGCGGACAACAGGTGTCAAGCCGTGTGTTCCCTTTGTCAAGCTGTAATAAGTAGGGGTAAGGACGTTAACCACCTCGGAACATCCTCCCTTATACGTCACCTGCAGCGCATTCATAATAAGTCAGTGACAAGTTCAAAAACTTTGGGTGACAGCGGAAGCAGTCCACTGACCAGTAAATCCCTTCCTCTTGTAACCAAGCTCACGCAAACCACCCCACCAACTCCCTCAGTGTCAATTTCCTCCTTCCCCAGGAATGCCAATAGTCCTGCAGGCCATGTCACTGGCAATTCTGACGAGTCCTCTCCTGCCTGGGATTCCTCCGATGCATCCTTGCGTGTAACGCCTACTGCTGCTGGCGCTGCTGTTGTTGCCGCTGGGAGTCGATGGTCATCCCAGAGGGGAAGTCGTAAGCCCACTTGTACTACTTCCAGTAAGCAATTGACTGTTCAACAGTCCTTTGCGAGGAAGATGAAATATCACAGCAGTCATCCTACTGCAAAGCGGATAACTGAGGCCTTGGCATCCTGGGTGGTGAGAAACGTGGTTCCGGTATCCATCATTACTGCAGAGCCAACTAGAGACTTGTTGGAGGTACTGTGTCCCCGGTACCAAATACCATCTAGGTTCCATTTCTCTAGGCAGGCGATACCGAAAATGTACACAGACCTCAGAAAAAGAGTCACCAGTGTCCTAAAAAATGCAGCTGTACCCAATGTCCACTTAACCACGGACATGTGGACAAGTGGAGCAGGGCAGGGTCAGGACTATATGACTGTGACAGCCCACTGGGTAGATGTATGGACTCCCGCCGCAAGAACAGCAGCGGCGGCACCAGTAGCAGCATCTCGCAAACGCCAACTCTTTCCTAGGCAGGCTACGCTTTGTATCACCGGTTTCCAGAATACGCACACAGCTGAAAACCTCTTACGGCAACTGAGGAAGATCATCGCGGAATGGCTTACCCCAATTGGACTCTCCTGTGGATTTGTGGCATCGGACAACGCCAGCAATATTGTGTGTGCATTAAATATGGGCAAATTCCAGCACGTCCCATGTTTTGCACATACCTTGAATTTGGTGGTGCAGAATTTTTTAAAAAACGACAGGGGCGTGCAAGAGATGCTGTCGGTGGCCAGAAGAATTGCGGGACACTTTCGGCGTACAGGCACCACGTACAGAAGACTGGAGCACCACCAAAAACTACTGAACCTGCCCTGCCATCATCTGAAGCAAGAAGTGGTAACGAGGTGGAATTCAACCCTCTATATGCTTCAGAGGTTGGAGGAGCAGCAAAAGGCCATTCAAGCCTATACAATTGAGCACGATATAGTAGGTGGAATGCACCTGTCTCAGGCGCAGTGGAGAATGATTTCAACGTTGTGCAAGGTTCTGATGCCCTTTGAACTTGCCACACGTGAAGTCAGTTCAGACACTGCCAGCCTGAGTCAGGTCATTCCCCTCATCAGGCTTTTGCAGAAGAAGCTGGAGGCATTGAAGAAGGAGCTAAAAGGGAGCGATTCCGCTAGGCATGTGGGACTTGTGGATGCAGCCCTTAATTCGCTTAACAAGGATTCACGGGTGGTCAATCTGTTGAAATCAGAGCACTACATTTTGGCCACCGTGCTCGATCCTAGATTTAAAGCCTACCTTGGATCTCTCTTTCCGGCAGACACAGGTCTGCTGGGGTTGAAAGACCTGCTGGTGACAAAATTGTCAAGTCAAGCGGAACGCGACCTGTCAACATCTCCTCCTTCACATTCTCCCGCAACTGGGGGTGCGAGGAAAAGGCTCAGAATTCCGAGCCCACCCGCTGGCGGTGATGCAGGGCAGTCTGGAGCGACTGCTGATGCTGACATCTGGTCCGGACTGAAGGACCTGACAACGATTACGGACATGTCGTCTACTGTCACTGCATATGATTCTCTCAACATTGATAGAATGGTGGAGGATTATATGAGTGACCGCATCCAAGTAGGCACGTCACACAGTCCGTACTTATACTGGCAGGAAAAAGAGGCAATTTGGAGGCCCTTGCACAAACTGGCTTTATTCTACCTAAGTTGCCCTCCCACAAGTGTGTACTCCGAAAGAGTGTTTAGTGCCGCCGCTCACCTTGTCAGCAATCGGCGTACGAGGTTACATCCAGAAAATGTGGAGAAGATGATGTTCATTAAAATGAATTATAATCAATTCCTCCGCGGAGACATTGACCAGCAGCAATTGCCTCCACAAAGTACACAGGGAGCTGAGATGGTGGATTCCAGTGGGGACGAATTGATAATCTGTGAGGAGGGGGATGTACACGGTGATATATCGGAGGGTGAAGATGAGGTGGACATCTTGCCTCTGTAGAGCCAGTTTGTGCAAGGAGAGATTAATTGCTTCTTTTTTTGGGGGGGTCCAAACCAACCCGTCATATCAGTCACAGTCGTGTGGCAGACCCTGTCACTGAAATGATGGGTTGGTTAAAGTGTGCATGTCCTGTTTTGTTTATACAACATAAGGGTGGGTGGGAGGGCCCAAGGACAATTCCATCTTGCACCTCTTTTTTCTTTTCTTTTTCTTTGCATCATGTGCTGATTGGGGAGGGTTTTTTGGAAGGGACATCCTGCGTGACACTGCAGTGCCACTCCTAGATGGGCCCGGTGTTTGTGTCGGCCACTAGGGTCGCTAATCTTACTCACACAGTCAGCTACCTCATTGCGCCTCTTTTTTCTTTGCGTCATGTGCTGTTTGGGGAGGGTTTTTTGGAAGGGACATCCTGCGTGACACTGCAGTGCCACTCCTAGATGGGCCCGGTGTTTGTGTCGGCCACTAGGGTCGCTAATCTTACTCACACAGCTACCTCATTGCGCCTCTTTTTTTCTTTGCGTCATGTGCTGTTTGGGGAGGGTTTTTTGGAAGGGACATCCTGCGTGACACTGCAGTGCCACTCCTAGATGGGCCCGGTGTTTGTGTCTGCCACTAGGGTCGCTAATCTTACTCACACAGCTACCTCATTGCGCCTCTTTTTTTCTTTGCGTCATGTGCTGTTTGGGGAGGGTTTTTTGGAAGGGCCATCCTGCGTGACACTGCAGTGCCACTCCTAGATGGGCCCGGTGTTTGTGTCGGCCACTAGGGTCGCTAATCTTACTCACACAGCTACCTCATTGCGCCTCTTTTTTTCTTTGCGTCATGTGCTGTTTGGGGAGGGTTTTTTGGAAGGGACATCCTGCGTGACACTGCAGTGCCACTCCTAGATGGGCCCGGTGTTTGTGTCGGCCACTAGGGTCGCTTATCTTACTCACACAGCGACCTCGGTGCAAATTTTAGGACTAAAAATAATATTGTGAGGTGTGAGGTATTCAGAATAGACTGAAAATGAGTGTAAATTATGGTTTTTGAGGTTAATAATACTTTGGGATCAAAATGACCCCCAAATTCTATGATTTAAGCTGTTTTTTAGTGTTTTTTGAAAAAAACACCCGAATCCAAAACACACCCGAATCCGACAAAAAAAATTCGGTGAGGTTTTGCCAAAACGCGTTCGAACCCAAAACACGGCCGCGGAACCGAACCCAAAACCCGAAAAATTTCAGGCGCTCATCTCTATATCTATATTCCCCTTCTGATAGAACAGATACACTGTATACACATAGATTATCTATATACCCCCTTCTGATAGAACAGATACACTGTATACACATAGATTATCTATATTCCCCTTCTGATAGAACAGATACACGGTATACACATAGATTATCTATATACCCCTTCTGATAGAACAGATACACGGTATACACATAGATTATCTATATTCCCCTTCTGATAGAACAGATACACTGTATACACATAGATTATCTATATTCCCCTTCTGATAGAACAGATACACTGTATACACATAGATTATCTATATTCCCCTTCTGATAGAACAGATACACGGTATACACATAGATTATCTATATTCCCCTTCTGATAGAACAGATACACTGTATACACATAGATTATCTATATTCCCCTTCTGATAGAACAGATACACTGTATACACATAGATTATCTATATACCCCTTCTGATAGAACAGATACACTGTATACACATAGATTATCTATATACCCCTTCTGATAGAACAGATACACTGTATACACATAGATTATCTATATATTCCCCCTTCTGATAGAACAAATACACGGTATACACATAGATTATTTGAACTCACCTGTTCTTAGTGCTGTTCCAGTCAGTAAGTAGTTTTTGCAGCTGTTTCCGGTGCTTTATTATAGTAGGTAGCTCTTCCTGAGGGTAAGATAAGGAGTTACACATGGCAGCTGAGGATCACAGGTAGGTGTAGGTGGCAGTAGTGGAGAATAAAGTTGACATTAAGCAGTATAATGAGGTAGGTGTAGCCCTGGCATCCATGCACACGTGAAAGGGGGCACACGCAACTAGAATGGGGCACGCAGACACTGTAAATGGGGGCGTGGACTTAGCAATGGGGCACTACAGGCGGCGGCAGCGGGGGACAAACCAGAGAGTCAGGAGCTGCGTTGTGCATGGTCTTCCCAGCTCTCTGTGGACTGGACCGGCACACCATCACATCGGCCGTTCATTTGCCAGATGGGCAGTCTGGCCCTGGGTAGGTGTATGATGGTAGGTAGTTGTAGATGTGTATTTATTATGAACAGTTTCTTATATAACGCAGCATATTCCATTGCGCTTTACAACAGTGATAACACAAAGCTGGGTCATAGACAGACATAGAGGTAGGAGGGCCCTGCTCGCAAGCTTACACTCTACAGGGAATTAGACATTGGATAGGTGCTACCTATGGCAGAGTTTCCTGCTGGGCTGTATGATATAGGCGTGTGGATCACTGGGTCGATAGTCACTAGGTCGACATGGAAAAAGGTCGACATGACTTTTTAATGTTTTTTTAGGTGTTGGTTTTTTTTTGCCATGCTTCAGGCAAGGTGTCTTGCGTGTGGATCGTAAACTATGAAAGCTCCAATTTTTTTTAAAAAGTGAGTAAAAGTATTTTCTATGGAATACGGTATGTCAAAGTCGAAAAATATTGTAATGCATACACCATGTACTAACCCCATACACATGCCCGCTGCGCGTGCACTTACTTCGCCGTGCGTACACATATTCGCAATTTGCGTATGATCGCTCCCGCGTTCCTGCGCGTGGTATGGGTATTTACGGCGGGGTTTGTGAGCGCATAGAGGGTTATTAGAACATTACATATTTAACCCAAATAGTGCACATTTTACACATAGCTACCCTGCACCACATCAGCAAGTATCAACAGTTTAAACAGTTCCAGGACTAAGGGATTCGCCTTTGCATGATAGGAAGGGTCAGATTAAGGTTAGAAGGTGATGTCTAGTATCCAACTGTAGGGTATTTTAAGGGTAACATTCCGGTGTTGGTTAGAGAAAGATCGCATGTTCCTGCGTATAGTTATGTGCAAAAGTAGAATATAGCTATAAACTGTATTTACTGTATATTATGTAGGCGGCAGGAATCCAGAGGATACCACCCCCAAGAGCAGTTGAAAAAGACATCGCCCACCTTTTCAAATCAACCTATGACCTCTCCTGTAATGTAAAGATGCACCTCTGATGTCCAATGGACAATGAGATTACAGTAACCATTGTATTGCGTATGTAAGTTGTGTATAAAAAGCCTGTTGTTGCCTGGCCGGTCAGAAGACTCTGAACGCTCTCTACCTGATGGGCGGAGGACTGGTCTAGGTTGCGCTTGCGAACATTCTCACGTATGTACATTTTCTGTAGCCATTATTCTGTTGTATATTTATCTTGTTAGCCTGTAGTGTATAATTTGTACTGTTTTACCTTTTTGAAATAATCCACTGTGGCCTTAGAACCCTGTGGTTTCAACTACATATCGGTGTTGTGTCCTCACTTTCCTGCAAGGGTTTAAAGCGTATTTTACTGTATAAGGTTTAAGAGTATATTGATAAGGTGTACGCACTGCGGGTACTTATACCGTCAGCGCTACTTAAGGTTTAAAGTATAACATCATTGCAGTGCTTTGCTGCATAAAGGTTTCAAGTGTAACCATATTATTACATTGTATTACTAATAAGGTTTAAGGGTTATCAATTGTGTGTGCTCGCGTGCTGTCCGTACTCTGTACCCTCAGCGCGGCGTGTGTACGCCAAGTACGTACCACGTATGGGACTCTGTAAACAAATAGCATACAAAGTGCGTAGCGCGTGTATTCAGTCTAGCGGCCATAGCGACTTCACGGTAAAGGTGTATCTAGAGGTATAGCTTTAATGGTATAAGATAATATCGACATTATCAATTGGGGGCTCGTCTGGTTTTTCCTCATACCCACAGCCTAGCAGGTTACAGCAGACTTTATCTATCAGCAAAGGGCGGACTGGTATCCACGTAAGCCTTCTCCTGGTTGGTGGATACACTAGTGCTGATTAGATAAGCGTCTGCTCTGCAGGGTTTGTTGGGATGCTGGTGGGATCCGTAAGGTAAGAACGCAAAAGCTATTTTTAAAGTCTGTGAATTTCTGTTTGGCGCCAAATGCGCACACAATACATGCATACACCTGTATTTTGTACTCTGCATATCTGCTCGCATTATTGCCATAAGTAGCGATTATTAGATTAATTTTGACCTGTACTGAGAAAATTTGTTGCTATTTAGTTAAAATATATAGAGTTAATATTTAAGGAAGTGTAAGACGCACACGTAGCCTGGCCTAGTTGTAAAGGTTTATACAGAAGAAACTGTGTGTTGTGTTAAGTGAGCGATTATAGTTAAATATCGCTTACATTTTTAGAAGTGTGGGATTTGTAGTACTGCGGACGTACGGCCTTTGTACACGTGTCTCGGACAAAGTACGGGACTGCGTACGCAACGTAAAGGCATACACACGTGGCGTGTTTACGCAACGTGCGTAAAGGTACGACCGCTAAGTACAAATCACACAATAAGCATTGTTTTAGTTTAGGCGCGAGACGGTAGCCACGCGATAATAGCACAAATTGATCAGTTTCCAATATTTAGTTTAAAAAAACCTTTTTTACTGTATTACCTCTGGCAATAAGGCTGTTTTATCTGAATGAAAGTTAATTTTCTGTACAGAAAAACCAAAGTGTATATGAGTGAACGAGCGTGAGTGTGCAAACAATAAAGGTTTTGTGGACCCAGGGAATTTGGGATCCCGTAGGAGACCACACAAGGTGAGTGGACACTTGGGGGCGTGAGAGTGGCTTGCTCACGTTAACATTGATTAAGGTACTGTCGAATACTGTGACAGGGGCAACCTGCTGAAGGCCTAACAGTTATATATATATGTACTACGGGATAGTACGTATATTATGTATACAACCAATAATCACAATATCAAAAGGGTCTCATATTCACTAGTATAGCATAACAGAATCCATTTTGATTCTAGCTAGATGTTTCTAGCAGATTCATTTGTATTTCATCTTGAACTTTGTACAGCCTAAGAAAGTACAATAACAATCTTCTTGGCAGTATTGATTCCACCTACGCACATCCTAAAAGCTCATAGAGTCCAGATGTAATTCCTAATATGGACACAGTTGAAGATCACGAGTATCTTTGAGTATTCTTGACAATGGTCCTAATATTGCATAACACTATTGCCTAACACTGTATTCCAGATGTATGAAATCATATGGGAGGGATATAAGAAAGGGGCGTAACTGTGTATTATATAAAACTCATTGTTGTTACGTGTATCTGGTTGTTAAAGTATTTTGATTCAGGCTGAGAGGATGTTACCTCTCCCCTGTATACGGGCGTGGCCTTTTTAATAAATAATAATTGATTTTTATAAATCCATTTTCAATTCATTCTTTTACCTAACAACCCAAACAGCAACAAGATGGTTAATTTAGTTAACCTAAAAGAATTCAACAGATGGGGGCTCGTCCGGGATTGTTATCCCGGAAATAATTCCCATCCACAATAATGGATGAGTACTCATACCTACACCACACGTTTGCTCGCTCTCTCTTCAAAGAAAAATAAATAAATTAAGTCCTAATGCTGTTATAAATAACGTCGCTCCCGTATACTTTCAGAAATGTTAAAAGTTCTGTAGGATATTAGCTTATAAGCACATAGTCTATTATCAATGATCAATGATCAATGTGGGCTAGAGATGTCAGCGCTAACAGCGTTAAAGCTAACAGATCTGCATCTGGCAGACAGTCAAGAAGACAACGCCCTATCTCTGGTGGGCTATACGGAGGAAACAAGAGTTGATGTCCGTGTTCAAATGGCTTTTGGCAGATCTGTAGTTAAAAATATGTGTTTATCTAATGTTACTATCTAACTATGAAGTGAAGTTTCCATATGGTATTGTTTAGTACGTAAATATTCTTTAATGCAATATATTGTGAGAAGGTCTGCCAGCAAATTAATGGCTGGATGCCGAGTGATTGCATTGAAATAATAATAAAAAAAATAAAAAAAAAATAAAAAGTTTTTTTCTGTAAAATAAGCCTTCAGTTTCCAACGCTGTGTAGCAGGGAGAGCTAGGGGGCTGTAAAAGCACAGAAACGTGCCCCCCTTTCCAGCAGCAGTGTAAGCCATGACGTAGTAAAGAAAAAAAGTGTTCAGTGAGCTTTGATTTTTTTGTTCATCTAATAAGATGGAACATAATAAGCATAAGTCAGTGGTTTCCAAAATTTTTATTTTTAATCATGTGGCCCTAGAATATCAGAATTTTTTTCACGGCACACCTAGGAAAAAAATGTATTATTGAGAAATGTAAAAATAAATATTACATTAAGTAGATGGCGTTTATATGTCATCCTTAGGGTAAGTTGTGTGGTGAGGGACAAGATTTGCTTCTGTTTGGCCACATATTTTATGACTGGCAGCCACCAGCACTGGATAATTTGAATTGGTCCTAGACCACCAACCCAGGGCACCCCTGAAAGTGTCCGAGGCACTCCAGGGAGCTACGGTACACAGTTTGAGAACCTCTGGCATAAGCAATACTCTAAATATATATTGTGGAAGACAATGATCTGCAATTTTAAATGTTTGTTATACAAACAATCTACTCCAGTGTTAATATAAGAACTAATATCTTAACCAGATAACCTGTAGAGAAGGCTGCCAATTTCTTTCTACAGCATAACTGTAATCAGAAAAAGATAAAAATAAAAATCCCAGCAACAGATGGGGGCTCGGTCCTTGGAACTATAGATCTCGATCTCTTCATCAAATTCTCAAAGGGGTGTGCCAGCCAGCCAGCAGCTGAGGATGGAAGGAACATCCCAAGTCATTACAGCACTGGTAAGTATAGAATACCATGGTATGTGCTATATTCCAGTACATGCTGTTTCTATACCTGCCAGCTGTCTGTGTGATTGTATTTTTTATTATATGAGAATTAGGAGTGGAGAGATTGACTAAAACTAGGAAAATAACTCAGGGACCTGTTTGTTGTTGCTTGTTGGTAAAATGAATACCAAAGGTGTGTCCAAATCGGTTGAAGGACCAAGTAACTCGGAAATGTTGATTGACATGCTGTTGCATGTAAATAAGATCAAAAATAATTCAAAGGTTGTATTTGAGCAAAGAAACAGTGACCTGTGTTTTTCACTCTATGAATGATTGCGTGTATAAGTGCTGTGGACCATCTTCACGAGGTCTGAAAGTGTTTCAATCTGCATTTACAGTATAACGTGCCCTCGTTAACGCTGTGAGTGCCAGATAAGATAAGAGCCAAATTAAGTAAAATCACATAGACCACCTCCCCTTGTTAGTCAGCTACACGTGTGTAAGAAGGGTACATGAAATAAATAGAGTGAACAACCCGAGATTGTAGGGATTATATGTAATTGAGTGTAATTATATATTGCAATACTGAGCTGCTAAGAGCTGCTGGTTGTTTTAAGCAACTTTAACATGGCATGTTGCTTTGTAATTGTAGTTGTGATAAGAGGGTCTACTGCAGCTTCCCAGTTGACAGACGTGTCGCGTGTGTGAAAAATTGCAGGGATTGCAAATTTTTCCAGCGTATGGGAAGGGCAGGGAGGATTAACCCTAAGTGTGCATATCATGTATGGAAGAAATATTCCATAGAAGCACCAATTTTGTATAGTACTGTGACAAAGGGTACAGTCTATGTTTTGCATTTCAATTATGCTGTATAATATTGGCCTGATCAACCAATACTAAGCGTATTTTGAAATCGGCAAAACTGTTGAAATCTGCAAGATATTGAAGTTTGCAAACTGATTGTTTTTATTTAAAGTATGAAGCCCAACTTATGAAACTAGGCACAGATTCAGTACAGCATGATAAGAAAATGAAATACTGTACATCAGGATTGAAATAAAAACCATGGTACAAAAAGAATACTCCCGTTGCGCTAGCGAAACTGTATTTAAATTTGTGGGTTTTATGGTGTCTTGTGTGTGGGACATAATGGGCAGTGTTTGTTCAGTTAAGTATATTCTCAGATCTGGGTCTAATAGAAACCTTCTGTCTGTGACTGGCATGGTTACAAGTTTTGAAATAAGGTTTATATATATATATTTGTGAACTGAGGAAACAATAGCTCACACCTCTGGCCTTATTATTCATTTCTCAAATAACCCCTTAACATCTGTTACACATACTATAGTTCCTTTTTAGCATTAAACTATGTTGTATTAAAACAATGTTGTTTTTAATCAACCCAACCATCTGCAGTAAACATGCTATAGCTTTCTTTATCACCATCACGATCCCTCTTATTATCACATAATTTGTTATTTTGGTCCCATGCCAAAACACAATGTACACTTCTCCATTAAACTTCATCCCACTATAGAAAGCTTGTGAATCTATTTCATGTTAGTTACCCTTAGATTTGCATAACTCATGAAATTTCCCCTTAATGAAAATTGGCAACAACACTTTATTATTAATAATACTAATTCACTAATTCACCATCCCATTATCCCCTATGGATGCTCGAGAAGTTATTCTCCTGTTAATCAGTTTTTTTCTTTTTCTTTAAATGCAATGTAAAATGCGATGTAATCATTATAATTGTCTTACTCATCCACATTATATTCCTTATACTCCCCACTTTTGGGGGTGAGGAAGACAAGTATGCAGCTGTATCTAAGTTGTGGTGGATCCTGTGAATCGGGCATCAGCAGGAAACACTCTGAGCTGGGCATCACTGTGCCACCAGAGGAAACCCTACCAGGATAGGTTCTTGGACGGGGGAATCGGGTGACGAGGATCAGTGAAGCAAGTAAAAGGACTGATACGCTGAATAAACCATCTGCGGTGGTGCCTAGGCTATTTTCAGCCTCGGACCCATGTTGCTTCTTTAAACTAGCCCACCGCAATCCCATTATATGGTGAGAAGTAGTTTATGTTTTGGTTCCATTACAGATCGCATAGGATGGTCCTTGGCAAGTACCGCTGACTACTGATACAGCCGTTGCAAAGGCTGCAGAAGAAGGACACCTAGATCCATGAGCTTGCAATGAAATGAAAAGGTCAGAGACCAGAGCTTATAGGAACCTAACACTAAAAACAATTGTATGGAGATACAATACAGAGACTGTTACTACTGTTACTACCACAGAGTTGTATTTGAATGAACCCTTCAATCAAGATAGAGATGATTATGATCATTGATAATAGACTATGTGCTTATAAGCTAATATCCTACAGAACTTTTAATATTTTTGAAAGTATACGGGAGCGACGTTATTTATAACAGCATTAGGACTTCATTTATTTATTTTTCTTTGAAGAGAGAGCGAGCAAACGTGTGGTGTAGGTATGAGTACTCATCCATTATTGTGGATGGGAATTATTTCAATAAGACCCTTCCTTCCTCTTTTTTCTTTTCTAAGCAGGAAATCCAGAGGGATTTATGACCGGTGTAACGAACACACACTTTGAAAAACGTGGTTGTGAGTATTATACTCCACTTGAAGACAGATGTATAGATTAATGCATGGATAATTTAAATAATTTAGGATATTATTCTGAGGAGTATCCAGTCCAGCAATACCATTAATTGTTGGAAAGATTTTGGGTACTGCCGCTATATAAATTATATTGCTAATTATAATTGTTAGATATGTATACATAGACACTAGCATTGTATAATAGCAGGCCAAAGTTCTCTATGCAAGTTACATTTAATGTGATTACCAAAACTTTATAGAGTCGTGATAATAGTGAAACACGGTACATGTGTATAGATACAACAGTATCTCAAGAAAGAACCACTGGTGATAATATCAGATACACATATCGGGTGTATTTCAGTTAGTGGAAATAAAATAGGTCAATAATAAAAAAAAATAAAAAAAATTGATCTTATGTAGATAGAAAAGGTTGATTTAAAGGAATGAGAAAGGATTGTTACAATGTACTAACCTAAGGTTTCTAGATGTGCTAGATATAATGAGTTAGGTATATAAATAGTAATGGTTACATAGGATGTTCATTAAAGTTTATGATTTAATAAATGTATTTCTCTGACGTCCTAGTGGATGCTGGGGACTCCGTCAGGACCATGGGGATTAGCGGCTCCGCAGGAGACAGGGCACAAAAATAAAGCTTTAGGATCAGGTGGTGTGCACTGGCTCCTCCCCCTATGACCCTCCTCCAAGCCTCAGTTAGGTTTTTGTGCCCGTCCGAGCAGGGTGCAATCTAGGTGGCTCTCCTAAAGAGCTGCTTAGAAAAAGTTTTTAGGTTTTTTATTTTCAGTGAGTCCTGCTGGCAACAGGCTCACTGCATCGAGGGACTTAGGGGAGAGAAGTGAACTCACCTGCGTGCAGGATGGATTGGCTTCTTAGGCTACTGGACACCATTAGCTCCAGAGGGAGTCGGAACACAGGTCTCACCCTGGGGTTCGTCCCGGAGCCGCGCCGCCGACCCCCCTTGCAGATGCCGAAGATGGAAGAGGTCCAGAAGCAGGCGGCAGAAGACTTTTCAGTCTTCCTGAGGTAGCGCACAGCACTGCAGCTGTGCGCCATTGTTGTCAGCACACTTCACACAGCGGTCACGGAGGGTGCAGGGCGCTGGGGGGGCGCCCTGGGCAGCAATGTATAATACCTTTTTATGGCTAAAAATACATCACATATAGCCCTTGAGGCTATATGGATGTATTTAACCCCTGCCAGATCTCACAAACTCCGGAGAAGAGCACGCCGAAATAGGGGGCGGGGCTTATTCTCCTCAGCACACAGCGCCATTTTCCTGCTCAGCTCCGCTGTGAGGAAGGCTCCCAGGACTCTCCCCTGCACTGCACTACAGAAACAGGGTAAAACAGAGAGGGGGGGCACTTTTTTTGGCGATATTACTATATTTAAGCTGCTATAAGGATACAACACTTATATAGGGTTGTTCCCATATATATGATAGCGCTTGGGTGTGTGCTGGCAAACTCTCCCTCTGTCTCCCCAAAGGGCTAGTGGGGTCCTGTCTTCAATAGAGCATTCCCTGTGTGTCTGCTGTGTGTCGGTACGTGTGTGTCGACATGTATGAGGACGATGTTGGTGTGGAGGCAGAGCAATTGCCGGTAATGGTGATGTCACCCCCTAGGGAGTCGACACCGGAATGGATGGCTTTGTTTATGGAATTACGTGATAATGTCAGCACATTACAAAAATCAGTTGACGACATGAGACGGCCGTCAAACCAGTTAGTACCTGCCCAGGCGTCTCAGACACCGTCGGTCGATACAGACCCAGACACGGACACTGAATCTAGTGTCGACGGTGAAGAAACAAACGTATTTTCCAGTAGGGCCACACGTTATATGATCACGGCAATGAAGGAGGCTTTGCATATCTCTGATACTACAAGTACCACAAAAAGGGGTATTATGTGGGGGGTGAAAAAAACTACCTGTAGTTTTTCCTGAATCAGAGGAATTGAATGATGTATGTGATGAAGCGTGGGTTAACCCAGATAGAAAAGGGCTAATTTCAAAAAAGTTATTGGCATTATACCCTTTCCCGCCAGAGGTTAGGGCGCGCTGGGAAACACCCCCTAAGGTGGATAAGGCGCTCACACGCTTATCAAAACAAGTGGCGTTACCGTCTCCTGATACGGCCGCCCTCAAGGATCCAGCTGATAGGAGGCTGGAAACTACCCTAAAAAGTATATACACATACTGGTGTTATACTGCGACCAGCCATCGCCTCAGCCTGGATGTGCAGTGCTGGGGTGGTCTGGTCGGATTCCCTGACTGAAAATATTGATACCCTGGATAGGGACAGTATTTTATTGACTATAGAGCATTTAAAGGATGTATTTCTATATATGCGAGATGCACAGAGGGATATTTGCACTCTGGCATCGAGAGTAAGTGCGATGTCCATATCTGCCAGAAGAAGTTTATGGACACGACAGTGGTCAGGTGATGCGGATTCCAAACGGCATATGGAAGTATTGCCGTATAAAGGGGAGGAATTATTTGGCGTCGGTCTATCGGATCTGGTGGCCACGGCAACGGCCGGGAAATCCACCTTTTTACCTCAGACCCCCTCCCAACAGAAAAAGACACCGTCTTTTCAGCCGCAGTCCTTTCGGTCCTATAAGAACAAGCGGGCAAAAGGACAGTCATATCTGCCCCGAGGCAGAGGAAAGGGTAAGAGAGGGCAGCAAGCAGCTCCTTCCCAGGAGCAGAAGCCCTCCGCGGGTTCTGCAAAGCCCTCAGCATGACGCTGGGGCTTTACAAGCGGACTCAGGAACGGTGGGGGGTCGACTCAAGAATTTCAGCGCGCAGTGGGCTTGCTCACAGGTGGACCCCTGGATCCTGCAGGTAGTATCTCAGGGTTACAGGTTGGAATTCGAGAAGTCTCCCCCTCGCCGGTTCCTAAAGTCTGCTTTGCCAACGTCTCCTCAGACAGGGCGACGGTATTGGAAGCCATTCACAAGCTGTTTTCTCAGCAGGTGATAGTCAAGGTACCCCTCCTACAACAGGGAAAGGGGTATTACTCCACGCTATTTGTGGTACCGAAGCCGGACGGCTCGGTAAGACCTATTCTAAATCTGAAATCTTTGAACCTGTACATACAAAAATTCAAGTTCAAGATGGAATCACTCAGAGCAGTGATAGCGAATCTGGAAGAAGGGGACTTTATGGTGTCCCTGGACATAAAAGATGCTTACCTGCATGTCCCAATTTGCCCTTCACATCAAGGGTACCTCAGGTTCGTGGTACAAAACTGTCATTATCAGTTTCAGACGCTGCCGTTTGGATTGTCCACGGCACCTCGGGTCTTTACCAAGGTAATGGCCGAAATGATGATTCTTCTGCGAAGAAGAGGCGTATTAATTATCCCTTACTTGGACGATCTCCTGATAAGGGCAAGGTCCAGAGAACAGCTGGAGGACGGAGTAGCACTAACCCAAGTAGTGCTGCAACAACACGGGTGGATTCTGAATTTTCCAAAATCTCAGTTGACCCCGACAACACGTCTGCTGTTCCTGGGAATGATTCTGGACACGGTTCAGAAAAAGGTGTTTCTTCCGGAGGAGAAAGCCAAGGAGTTATCCGAACTTGTCAGGAACCTCCTAAAACCAGGAAAAGTGTCTGTGCATCAATGCACAAGAGTCCTGGGAAAGATGGTGGCTTCTTTCGAAGCAATCCCATTCGGCAGATTCCACGCACGAACTTTTCAGTGGGATCTGCTGGACAAATGGTCCGGATCGCATCTGCAGGTGCATCAGCGGATAACCTTATCGCCACGGACAAGGGTGTCTCTTCTGTGGTGGTTGCAGAGTGCTCATCTGTTAGAAGGCCGCAGATTCGGCATACAGGACTGGGTCCTGGTGACCACGGATGCCAGTCTGAGAGGCTGGGGAGCGGTCACACAGGGAAGAAACTTCCAGGGAGTATGGTCAAGCCTGGAGATGTCTCTTCACATAAATATACTGGAGCTAAGAGCGATTTGCAATGCTCTAAGCCTGGCAAAACCCCTGCTTCAGGGTCAGCCGGTGTTGATCCAGTCGGACAACATCACGGCAGTCGCCCACGTAAACAGACAGGGCGGCACAAGAAGCAGGAGAGCAATGACAGAAGCTGCAAGGATTCTTCGCTGGGCGGAAGATCATGTGATAGCACTGTCAGCAGTGTTCATTCCGGGAGTGGACAACTGGGAAGCAGACTTCCTCAGCAGACACGATCTACACCCGGGAGAGTGGGGACTTCATCCAGAAGTCTTCCACATGATTGTGAACCGTTGGAAAAAACCAAAGGTGGATATGATGGCGTCTCGCCTCAACAAAAAACTGGACAGGTTTTGCGCCAGGTCAAGAGACCCTCAGGCAATAGCTGTGGACGCTCTGGTAACACCGTGGGTGTTCCAGTCAGTGTATGTGTTTCCTCCTCTGCCTCTCATACCCAAAGTACTGAGAATTATACGGCAAAGGGGAGTAAGAACGATACTCGTGGCTCCGGATTGGCCAAGAAGAACTTGGTACCCGTAACTTCAGGAGATGCTCACGGAAAATCCGTGGCCTCTACCTCTAAGGCGGGACCTGATTCAGCAGGGACCGTGTCTATTCCAAGACTTACCGCGGCTGCGTTTGACGGCGTGGCGGTTGAACGCCGAATTCTAAGGGAAAAAGGCATTCCGGAAGAGGTCATTCCTACACTGGTTAAAGCCAGGAAGGAGGTGACTGCACAACATTATCACCGCATTTGGAGAAAATATGTTGCGTGGTGTGAGGCCAGGAAGGTCCCCACGGAGGAATTTCAACTGGGTCGATTCCTGCATTTCCTACAAACAGGATTGTCTATGGGCCTCAAATTGGGGTCCATTAAGGTTCAAATTTCGGCCCTGTCGATTTTCTTCCAGAAAGAATTGGCTTCAGTTCCTGAAGTCCAGACTTTTGTTAAAGGAGTACTACATATACAGCCCCCGGTGGTGCCCCCTGTGGCTCCGTGGGACCTTAATGTAGTTTTGGATTTTCTCAAATCCCATTGGTTTGAGCCACTCAAATCGGTGGATTTGAAATATCTTACGTGGAAAGTAACCATGCTACTGGCCCTGGCTTCAGCCAGGAGAGTATCAGAATTGGCGGCTTTATCGTATAAAAGCCCATATCTGATTTTCCATTCGGACAGGGCAGAACTGCGGACGCGTCCTCATTTTCTGCCTAAGGTGGTGTCAGCGTTTCATCTGAACCAGCCTATTGTGGTGCCTGCGGCTACTAGCGATTTGGAGGATTCCAAGTTGCTGGACGTTGTCCGGGCATTGAGAATATATATTTCAAGGACGGCTGGAGTCAGAAAATCTGACTCGCTGTTTATACTATATGCACCCAACAAGCTGGGTGCTCCTGCTTCTAAGCAGACGATTGCTCGTTGGATTTGTAGCACAATTCAACTTGCACATTCTGTGGCAGGCCTGCCACAGCCTAAATCTGTCAAGGCCCATTTCACAAGGAAGGTGGGCTCATCCTGGGCGGCTGCCCGAGGGGTCTCGGCATTGCAACTCTGCCGAGCAGCTACGTGGTCGGGGGAGAACACGTTTGTAAAATTCTACAAATTTGATACCCTGGCTAAAGAGGACCTGGAGTTCTCTCATTCGGTGCTGCAGAGTCATCCGCACTCTCCCGCCCGTTTGGGAGCTTTGGTATAATTCCCATGGTCCTGACGGAGTCCCCAGCATCCACTAGGACGTCAGAGAAAATAAGATTTTACTTACCGATAAATCTATTTCTCGTAGTCCGTAGTGGATGCTGGGCGCCCATCCCAAGTGCGGATTGTCTGCAATACTTGTACATAGTTATTGTTACAAAAAAATCGGGTTGTTATTGTTGTGAGCCGTCTGTTCAGAGGCTCCTACGTTTGTCATACTGTTAACTGGGTTCAGATCACAAGTTGTACGGTGTGATTGGTGTGGCTGGTATGAGTCTTACCCGGGATTCAAAATCCTTCCTTATTGTGTACGCTCGTCCGGGCACAGTATCCTAACTGAGGCTTGGAGGAGGGTCATAGGGGGAGGAGCCAGTGCACACCACCTGATCCTAAAGCTTTATTTTTGTGCCCTGTCTCCTGCGGAGCCGCTAATCCCCATGGTCCTGACGGAGTCCCCAGCATCCACTACGGACTACGAGAAATAGATTTATCGGTAAGTAAAATCTTATTTTTACCAGGAGTAGATTCAAAGGTTAAAAGAAGATATCATACATAACGGGGAATGGTAGTTGTCACCATGTCCTTAGGATATGATATATAATTGGTTACCTATTAATTCTAAAAATGTTTGTTATTTAAGAAGATTGATTTAGCAATTTTATACAAAAACACATAATAACTTGAGAAAAGTTTTCTTGCAGGATGAACTATTCCTAAAAAGAGTAATTGACTCAGTAATCAGGAAACATGTTCCTGCCACCAGAGTATCAATAAAACCTCGAAGTGGTAAAGGTGGCTAATAAGTTCTCCTATGGCTAATGAAGTCGTATGATTAATCAACTGGAAGTTGACGTTTTATTTAATTTAAATTATTGATAACATGATTGAACTTTATGATAGGATATTCCAGAACTGTGGACATTTGTGATGATTCCAGGACATTGGACATGAACTATTACGATACCATATTGTTCTACATTCTTTAATACCACAAATTGGAGGATATTGTTGATGTCCGGCCTCAGCACTTTGAGCTCACTGCTGTGCTTATTTGACCAAAGACATTACGGATCCTGATACGTGTATTGCCAAGTATATAAAGGAGGCCCATGATATAAAAAAAAAAGAACTTTAACCAAGGCATTATGATATGGACTGGAAAAGATAAATGTTTAAATCCTAGTATTCAATTTTCAGGATTAGGAAAATGTTTTTTAAGTATATTGTATGTGATTGTATGTGATTATGTATTCTGTGATGAGGTTTATTCTTTGGCGACCCCGATGTGATTATAGCCATTCATCTGATGTTCACCGCCTACAGGTGCGGCCTATGTTGTATTTAGAAGGCTACTGTCAAACGCAGAATAGCAATACTACATGAAATGATTATTAGCGAACTATACGTTCCCAGAAATTCTCCTGAGATGACAGGGCACATGGATAATGTCCCTGATCAAAGGGTGGAGCTGTCGAATACTGTGACAGGGGCAACCTGCTGAAGGCCTAACAGTTATATATATATGTACTACGGGATAGTACGTATATTATGTATACAACCAATAATCACAATATCAAAAGGGTCTCATATTCACTAGTATAGCATAACAGAATCCATTTTGATTCTAGCTAGATGTTTCTAGCCCTGACAACGAAGCCACATCAGCCAAAACCCCAGACACCTGATGGTAAGTCGTATATAGTAAAATGTTATAACTGCCAGAGGGAAGGACATTACGCACGGAACTGTAATTATAAAGGCACACATAAGGTATATCGACCCCCTAGACCAGAACATGACCCACAGTATGATACACGTAATTGGGATCAGGGATCGCATATGAGGAATTATGAGCCACACGCAGGGGAAACAAGGAGGTACCCACCAAGGAGGGACTGGCAGACCTCTGGAAATTCTCAGCTACCCCCCTCACATATTGTAGCTGCCAGCGCGCTGCGGGAGGGTCACAATATACAATAGGGGTTAGGCCACACCTGTAGTCTGCAGCCAGTGAAGTTGATTGCTAGCCTTGGAAGTGAACCTGAGGTCACAGTTGATGTAGCTGGTAGATCACTACCTTTTCTTGTAGATACAGGGGTGGCCAGGTCAGTGTTAAATTCAACGGTAGGTATGAAGACCACGGGTAAAACAATTTCAGCAATGGGGGTAACAGGAATAGTGCAACACTACCCTTTAAGTAGACCAGCGGAGATTACGATAGGGCCTTTGCAGACCAAGCACTCCTTTTTGCTAGCTGCATCGGCTCCGACTAATCTGCTTGGGAGAGATTTATTGTGTAAAATGAGGTGTGTCATATATTGTACTCCTGAGGGTGTCTTCTTAGATATACCCGAGAATCACGTTCAGGAAGTGCAAAATATGTTAGACACCCCACAAAGGTTAATGTCACACTCTGCTGTTATAGACAGGTGTCCATCAAAGGTAGAGGAAATGATCTCCCAGATACCGGAATCCCTCTGGACCAAAGATGGACAAGACACTGGATTGATGGCAAATGCAGCTCCTGTAGTAGTGCAAGTAAAAGATGGTAGGATAGCTCCAAAAATCCCACAGTATCCTCTGAAGCCAGAGGTGGAATTAGGAGTGTACCCAGTCATAGAGCGCTTGCTACAACAGGGCATCCTAGTTAGGACGTCCAGCACTGCCAATAGTCCCATCTTCCCTGTGAGAAAGAGTGGGGGGAGGGGTTACAGGTTAGTGCAGGATCTAAGGGGGATAAACAAGATAGTTGAGAGCCAATTCCCTGTAGTGCCAAATCCAGCTGTCATCCTCATGCAAATTCCCCCTACTGCAAAATTTTTCACTGTCATTGACCTCTGTTCTGCTTTCTTTTCTGTCCCTCTGCACCCTGACAGCCAATACTTGTTTGCATTTACATACAGGGGAGTACAGTACACCTGAACTCGCCTACCCCAAGGTTTCATTGACAGCCCAAGTATTTTCTCCCAGGCTTTGCATGACTGTTTACAATCTTTTCAACCTGAGAGCGGATCAGTATTAATACAGTATGTAGATGACTTTACTGCTGTGCTCAGATTCACTCGAGTCGTCCTTGAAAGACACGAAACAGCTTCTGTTTCACCTTTCTAATACGGGATACAAGGTTTCAAAGGATAAGTTGCAGCTGTGCCAGACCAAGGTAAAATATTTGGGACATTGCTTGACACAAGGACTTAGACACCTCACCGCTGATAGAATACAGGCGATTCGCGACATGACTCTGCCACAAACCCAGCAGCAGATCCGCACTTTTCTTGGAATGTGTGGGTACTGCCGAAACTGGATCCCAGGGTTCTCCATACTGGCTTTACCTTTGCAGGAAATGGTCTCCTCGAACACACCAGATCGGATCTCTCACACAGATGAGTCCGAACTGGCATTTGAGAGACTTAAACAGTGTCTATCATAGGCACCTGCATTAGGCATACCAGATTATGGGAAACCCTTTGAATTGTACGGTACGGAAAGTGCTGGGTGTGCGGCAGGTGTCCTAACCTAGAGACATGGTGATGCCAGCAGGCCGGTAGCTTACTACAGTGCACAGTTGGACACCGTAGCACGGTCTCTCCCCACATGCTTGCGAAGTGTTGCAGCGATAGCCTTGCTAGTGAGTAAAAACGAAGACATAGTGTTGGGACACAACCTGACCATCCATACACCTCATGCAGTGTCAGCCTTACTGAACTCTGCCCAAACCAGACATGTCTCAACAGCACGGTTTACAAGGTGGGAATTAGCACTAATGGCCCCTGTAAACATCACCATAAAGAGATGCAGCGCACTAAATCCTGCAACTTATCTCCCGGGTGTGCCTGGACAGGCACAAAGGGTGGAGGATGAGAATGATGGTGAAGGAGGATTTAGTATAGACACTGACACACATGATTGTATGGAATATCTGTACCAAACTTTCACTGCAAGACCCGACATTAGTGACAACCCACTGGAAGGCGTAGATTTTACTTTTTACACTGATGGTAGTTGCCACAGACAGACGGACTCGGGAGACTTGTGTACTAGATACGCAGTCGTAGATGACAGAGGTATCATAGAAGCTGAGCCCCTGGGCCCACCGCACTCAGCACAAGTTGCTGAGCTGGTCTCCCTAACCAGAGCGTGTGAATTGGCTAAGGGTAAGTCAGCCAATATATATACAGATTCTAGGTATGCTTTTGGAGTAGTGCATGATTTCGGGGCCCTATGGCGCCTCAGAAATTTCATGACGGCAGCTGGCACACCAGTAGCGCATGCATCCCACATAAAAAGGCTTCTAACAGCGATACAGGAACCTGACAGAGTGGCTGTTATCAAGTGCAAAGCCCACACTTACAGTCAAGACCCAGTGTCACTTGGTAACAGCCGGGCAGACGAAGCTGCTAAATCAGCAGCCAGCACCCCCATACAAACAGATATTACATTAGTGATGGTATTCAACACCGTCAATACACAAAAATTAAGTGAAATGCAAAATTTGTGTTCTCCACAGGAAAAGGCAGTCTGGAGATCAAAAGGGTATGGCCAGGAGTCCTCAGGACTCTGCACAGATGGACAGGGTAAGCCAGTAGCCCCCAGAGCATATCTTCCAAGCTTAGCTGAGGCGGCACACGGTCTGACTCATCTGGGCAAAGAGGGTATGTGTAAGCTGGTGAGAGCCTACTTGTGTGCGCCAGGATTCTCTTCTCATGCGGGTAAGAGAGCAATGACATGTCTTATCTGCTTGAGGAAGAATATTGGAAAGTCAATACCAACAGAACCATCCCATATCCCGCCAACAGACGGCCCTTTTCAGGTAATACAGATTGATTTCATACAGTTGCCACCCTGCAGAAACTTAAAATATGTATTAGTCTGTATTGATGTGTTTTCAAATTGGGTAGAAGCATTCCCCGCTGCCACAAATACTGCTACGTTCATTGCAAAGAAAATTGTGCAGGAATTTGTGTGTAGATATGGTATCCCTAGGATAATTGAAAGCGATAGGGGTACCCATTTTACAGGTGAAGTCTTTCAGGTTATGTGCAAACTGATGGGGATTAATAGCAAGCTGCATACTCCGTACCGCCCACAGGCGAGTGCGAAAGTGGAAGGAGTAAACAGCACTATTAAGAACAAGCTGAGCAAAGTGATGGCTGAAACTGGATTGTTGTGGCCAGAAGCTTTGCCACTTGTAATGTACAGCATCAGAACCACTCCCAGGTCCCCCCTTAACCTATCACCCTTTGAGATTCTTTTTGGTCGACAACCCCATGTAATGATTGACCCCCAGGATGATTTGAAATGCAATAATGAGGTGACTGTAAAATATTCGGTTAAGATGAGCCAGCAGCTGAGGAATCAAAACAGAATTCTAAAGCTGGTGATTCCTGACCTACCAAACAGTAATTGTCACGACATTGAACCTGGGGATTATGTAATGATTCAAAATTTTCTACGCTCAGGTTGCCTCATTGACAGGTGGGAAGGACTGTACCAAGTCTTACTAACCAGCACGACAGCATTAAAGGTTGCCGAAAGAGAGACTTGGGTCCACTCATCCCACTGTAAGAAGATCGCTGACCCGGAGAGAACCCGTGACAAAGAGCAGAGTGTAGAGGAAATCGTATCACTGGAGTGTCTGTTCCGGGAAGGTTGAGAGGCAGGACTGTTGTCACGGCACCTGAGCATGGAGAACTACAAGACCAGAGGCGGTTGTCGCACAAATTTCTTTTTTTTTCCTTTTTATTTTTTTCATCTCCCATTACCCTCCTTTCCCCCCCTTTTTGCTCCCTTTTCTCTCCCCTTAACAAGATGGACTTACCCCAAGAGACTGCGTACCGGGTTTTCCTGTTGACCCTGTTGTTGACCAGAGCAGTCTGTTTCGGTGAGAGTACCAGAGAGGTCGAGAAAGGATCTGGAATGGGTTCTGATGGCAAGGACGGATTTGTAGAATTCCAAGAGCAACACATTCACCGAGCAAAGGCGAGTATCAGAAAACGATCGGGTAGTCAAGAAATTAGGAGGCACTGTGAAGGGTTATTGGCTGAGGAAAATTGCATTTGTAGAAACTGTGAAAACATAGTTGAGGATGGGTGCATCCAGAGATGTCAGTCCATCCTTAATATCAGCATGGACCGTCATCCATTGAGTGATTATCACTCACTAGTGGGTAAGGTCTTAAACCAGACAGAATGCTGGGTGTGCTCACAAGTACCTCAAGGTCAGAGCAAGTCAGGACTAGTACCGTACCCTTTAGCAATAGATGAGGTACTTGAATTACGGGGTGGGAGACCGGTGGACAAGAAATTTAATATTTCTAGGCCCCCTAGTTTGAAGCTCCACCAATATCATGTGGATAGATCCTTAGTATGTTTCAACATTTCAAATTCCTGAAAGCCGGGAAATTGGGAAGTGACATGGAATAACCAAACCATGGCATTTTCGCACAGAGCTGATAGGATACCTGTAGACTTTGAACTTATATGCCAAATAGCCGACAAGGGAAGGTATTTTCGGTATAGGTATACCCTAGGAAGTAAGACCATGCGGTTTGGAGAAGTATCACCAGGGTACTGTGCGCATATCATACAGTCTGATATGTGTACTGAACAGATGAGAGAACTAGGGATTGGGTTTTTCACTTGGAAAGTTTGCAATATGGTAATGTCATATTCTGTCCCATATGTTCTCCCCGATGATGCATATTTCATATGCGGGAGGAAGGCGTATAAGTGGCTTGCCCCAAACTCAGAGGGATTGTGTTACATTGGAAGAGTGTTGCCAGAAGTTATGACCATAACCCATGATAAGATGAAAGACGTTCACCGCAATGCTCAAGCTCCTTATACTCATACTCACTACGAACACATTGTTAAGAGACACCTCATAGATAGGACAGAGCACGCAGCCTCTGATTTAATTCACAAATCCACCGGGATTCAATTCCTACTCGCATTAGACATCACCCGTACCGCCAGAGGAATTATAAATTATAGGTATGTCCACTCGCTAGCGAACCTGATAGATAATATCACCGAGATGTATGATGACACCTTCAGGTTTACAGGAAGGGAATTGCAAGCTTACAAAACGGAACTGATCCAGCACAGGATGGTCCTCAATTATATCACAGCGGTGACAGGCGGGTACTGTGTCACTTTGGCAACTCAGTATGTGTTAGGGTCTCCTGCTCTGTGCTGCCACGTCGTCATGGCAACCGGAAGACAAGTGCTAGCGGAGTAACCTGAGCGTAGCTGATACTCCGGTTCGGGTCTTTTGCTGTGCAGTGGTTACAGGCTCTGTGCACGGCAGGGGATCCGGTGCTGGTTTTTGTGCTCACAGTCTGTGAGGTCTGAGTGGGGCGTGGACAGCACCTGCTATATAAACCCTCGTCTCAGGTTAGGCAGATGCTGCTGAATCTTTGTTGGTTAGTCAGTTCCTGAAAGCTAGCTAGTACTGTGTAAACTTTGTATTTGTTTGTTGCTTACTGCAAATAGGCCTTGGGATTTGGTATTACACTCTGCCAATCCAGACCTAGCAGTAAGACTGGAGTCAGTCGTTTAACCTGCTGGGGTTCTTTTGCTACTCTGTGAACCTAGCAAGTTTGCGGCTGTATTCTCAGACTTGCCTGCCAAAATCCTTTCTCACTGTGCAAGGTGTTCAGGTGTCAGTTTAGTGGCAGTAAGCTGAACCAGTGCACTGCAAGTGAGGACTAGGATTGTGGAGACTCTCCTTGTGTCTATTATTCCATCTCTGACCAAGGAGTTTACTGCCACACCCGTTGGTAACCCTTTAGGGTTTTGCTGTTGCCCTTAGCAACAGCATTTCGGGTTCTCTACGTATTAAATCACTACATCTTGCTTCTTTCCATCTGAGCATTCCTAATATTAGGGAGACACCCAGTTTCTTAGCCTTTGGGCTTCTCTGTTCACTTTGTGTTTATTTTGTTACCCTATCACCTTCTGTGTATGTAATGTCATATTCCCCAGTCTGTCTGTGAGTTCATTTGTTTTGCATCCCTCACCGTTCAGACACCAGTACATTCCTGCTGGCACTGGTCTGCATAACATATTCAGCAGCCTAATACTCCTGTTGAAATTTTGTGGGAATATGGAGCATACCCCTCAAAATACTTTGCAACAGGTGGTCGATCAGGTGCAGGTCCTGACTCGACAATTTAATGATTTGTCCATTAAAATGCACACCTCGCAGGCCGCTGGCGGAGCTCCCGCAGCAGCAGTACCTTCAGGGGTTAAGGAGCCGAAAGTAAATCTCCCGGATCGTTTTTCTGGAGATCGCTCGCAGTTCTTTTGTTTCAAGGAGAGCTGCAAGCTATATTTCCAGCTTAGGCCTCAGTCTTCTGGGTCGGAGATTCAGCGGGTGGGCATAGTGATTTCCCTGCTACAAGAAGACCCACAGGTCTGGGCATATGGGTTGCAGCCTGACTGTCCGTCGCTTAAAAGTGTTGATGCTTTTTTTACGGCACTGGGCATGTTGTATGATGACCCTGACAAGACGGCCTCAGCCGAGGCTCAGATTTCGATCCTTAAGCAAGGGCGAAGGCCAGTTGAGGTTTCTTGTACGGAGTTTCGGAGGTTGGCCCATGATACCCAGTGGAATGACCCAGCCCTGAGACACCAGTACCGACGAGGTCTTTCTAACCAGTTAAAAGACCAACTGGTACAATATCCCTTGCCTGATAGATTGGATCAGCTCATGCAGTTATCCATTCGGGTGGATAGACGGCTGAGAGAGCGCGGGCTTGAAAGGGAGACCGAGGTTTCCTTCTTTCCCGAGGGAACCTCAGACTCTGAAAAATTGTCCTTTTATGTGACTGTCTGTACTTTTGCCCCATTGGTGTTGGGGTTACCCTGGTTAAGGGCCCACAATCCTCAATTTGACTGGGTCTCTGGGGAGATTCTTAGTTGGGGTACTGATTGTTTCAGGAGTTGCTTGAGCCTTCCAGTCAAGCTTTCGCAGCTAAGTTTGCCAGGATGTTATGCAGATTTTGCGGACGTGTTCTCCAAAAGAGTTGCAGAGGTACTACCTCCCCATCGCCCCTATGACTGTGCCATTGATTTGTTGCCGAATGCTAAGCTTCCCAAGAGCAGGTTGTACTCCCTGTCACGTCCTGAGACTCAGGCTATGGCAGAGTACATTCAGGAGAACTTGGCTAAGGGATTTATCAGACCTTCACAGTCTCCAGTTGGGTCGGGGTTCTTCTTCGTGGGTAAAAAGGACGGTTCGTTGCGACCCTGCATCGACTTCAGGGAATTGAACCGTATCACGATTAAAAACTCATACCCACTGCCTCTCATTTCGGTCTTGTTTGACCAGCTTCGTACTTCCACCATTTTTTCTAAGATTGACCTACGCGGTGCGTACAATCTAATCCGAATAAGAGAGGGGGATGAATGGAAGACTGCCTTTAATACCCACTCAGGGCACTATGAAT
This sequence comes from Pseudophryne corroboree, assembly GCF_028390025.1. Classification (NCBI taxonomy): domain Eukaryota; kingdom Metazoa; phylum Chordata; class Amphibia; order Anura; family Myobatrachidae; genus Pseudophryne; species Pseudophryne corroboree. The sequence continues at coordinate 483,167,805 of NC_086452.1, forward strand.
ATTTGGTGATGCCTTTTGGGCTCTGTAATGCCCCGGCAGTCTTCCAGGACTTCATGAACGATGTGCTCAGGAAATATTTGGATAGATTCTTAGTTGTATACTTAGATGACATCCTAATCTTCTCCCATTCCCTGGAGGAACATCGGAAGCATGTACGCTTAGTCCTCCAGAAACTCAGAGACCACCGGCTTGGGGCGAAGCTGGAGAAGTGCGAATTTGAAGTTCAGCAAATCGCATTTCTAGGATATATTATCTCCCCAGAAGGTTTCCAAATGGAGGGTTCCAAGGTACAGGATGTCCTGGATTGGGTGCAGCCCACTAGTTTGAAGGCGCTTCAGCGTTTTCTGGGCTTTGCGAATTTTTATAGACGATTTATCGCTGGATTTTCGTCTATAGTGGCGCCATTGGTGGCACTCACTAAGAAAGGGGCGGATGTTGCTCACTGGTCTTGTGAGGCCAAAGCGACTTTTGCCCATCTCAAAAGGGCATTTGTCTCGGCCAAGGTGCTGCGACACCCAGATCCAGAGCGTCCTTTTGTGGTGGAGGTGGATGCCTCTGAGATGGGTATTGGGGCAGTGCTCTCTCAGATGGGGGTGTCTGATAATCGCCTTCATCCCTGTGCTTACTTTTCCCGTAAATTTTCGCCTGCCGAGATGAATTATGACGTGGGTAACCGGGAATTGTTGGCTATTAAGGATGCACTCGAGGAGTGGAGACACTGGCTTGAGGGGGCTAAGTTTGTGGTCTCAATTCTCACCGACCATAAGAATCTGGCATATTTAGAGTCAGCGAAGCGGCTCAATGCCAGGCAGGCACGATGGGCTTTGTTTTTTGCTCGCTTTAATTTTTTGATAACATATCGCCCTGGGTCAAAAAACATCAAGGCTGATGCGCTCTCACAGAGTTTTGCTCCAATCCAGGAGACCACCGAGGAGCCATTGCCCATTGTGTCCCCATCATGTATTAAAGTGGGCATTACCCAGGACCTCTTGTCATTAGTCCTTAGAGCACAGGAGCAGGCTACTCCAGACCTTCCGGTAGGTCTTTTGTTTGTGCCTCCTAGGTTAAGACAGCGAGTGTTCCTGGAATTCCATGCCAAGAAGTCGGCAGGTCACCCGGGTATTGCCAGAACTCGGGAGTTGCTATCTAGGGCGGTGTGGTGGCCCTCGGTGGCTAGGGATGTGGATCAGTGGGTTCGGGCATGTGACATCTGTGCCCGAAATAAGACTCCTAGAGGGGTTCCTGTTGGCCCATTACATCCACTCTCTATTCCATCTAAGCCATGGACCCACATTTCAATGGATTTTGTGGTGGACTTGCCCAAATCCTCGGGGATGACAGCCATCTGGGTTGTCGTTGACAGGTTTTCGAAGATGGCGCACTTCGTTCCATTGGTTGGGCTGCCATCGGCCAGACGCCTGTCTGAATTATTTATGCTGCATGTTGTGCGCCTCCACGGGTTGCCACTTGATGTGGTCTCTGACCGCGGATCCCAGTTTGTGGCCAAATTCTGGAGGGCATTTTGTTCCGATCTCCAGATTTCTGTCAGCTTGTCGTCAGGCTACCATCCGCAGTCTAATGGGCAGACTGAAAGGGTGAACCAGTCCTTGGAGCAGTTCCTCAGGTGTTATGTCTCCAAGTGTCAGACTGACTGGGTTGCTCATCTGTCCATGGCGGAGTTTGCCTATAACAACGCGGCTCCCTCTGCTACAGGGATCTCTCCCTTCCTTTGTGTGTATGGGCATCATCCTAAGGCCAATTCTTTTGACCCCCTGGACTCCACGCCTGGTGGTTCCTCTGTGGTTTCGGTCCTTAGAGGTATTTGGAGGAAAGTGAAGAAAGCCCTTGTGTCTGTGTCATTAGTGACCAAAAGGGTTTTTGATAAGCGGAAAAGACCCTGCAGCTTCAAATTAGGGGACTTCGTCTGGTTGTCTACCAAGAATTTGAAGTTGAGACAGCCATCTCATAAGTTAGGCCCCCGGTTCATCGGTCCTTATAAGATCACTAGGGTTATCAATCCGGTGGCATTTCAGTAAGATCTACCCCGTTCTTTGGGTATCAATAAAACATTTCATTGTTCCCTTTTAAAATGGGCGATTAGTAATCCTTCTTCCAGTGGAAGACCTTCCCCTCTTCTGATACGTGGCCAGAGGGAGTTTGTTGTTGAAAGGATTCTCGACTCCAAGATGGTTCGGGGTCGGCTGTCATTTTTGGTGCACTGGAAGGGGTAAGGCCCGGAGGAGCGGTCGTGGGTGCGCAGTTGTGATCTTCATGCCCCCAGACTGTTACGCTCTTTCTTCTCGCAGTTCCCCGATAAACCCGGTGGTAGGGGTTCTTTGACCCCTCGTCAGAGGGGGGGTACTGTTAGGGTCTCCTGCTCTGTGCTGCCACGTCGTCAGGGCAACCGGGAGACAAGTGCTAGCGGAGTAATATGAGTGTAGCTGATACTCCGGTTCGGGTCTTTTGCTGTGCAGTGGTTACAGGCTCTGTGCACGGCAGGGGATCCGGTGCTGGTTTTTGTGCTCACAGTCTGTGAGGTCTGAGTGGGGCGTGGACAGCACCTGCTATATAAACCCTCTTCTCAGGTTAGGCAGATGCTGCTGAATCTTTGTTGGTTAGTCAGTTCCTGAAAGCTAGCTAGTACTGTGTAAACTTTGTATTTGTTTGTTGCTTACTGCAAATAGGCCTTGGGATATGGTATTACACTCTGCCAATCCAGACCTAGCAGTAAGACTGGAGTCAGTCGTTTAACCTGCTGGGGTTCTTTTGCTACTCTGTGAACCTAGCAAGTTTGCGGCTGTATTCTCAGACTTGCCTACCAAAATCCTTTCTCACTGTGCAAGGTGTTCAGGTGTCAGTTTAGTGGCAGTAAGCTGAACCAGTGCACTGCAAGTGAGGACTAGGATTGTGGAGACTCTCCTTGTGTCTATTATTCCATATCTGACCAAGGAGTTTACTGCCACACCCGTTGGTAACCCTTTAGGGTTTTGCTGTTGCCCTTAGCAACATCATTTCGGGTTCTCTACGTATTAAATCACTACATCTTGCTTCTTTCCATCTGAGCATTCCTAATATTAGGGAGACACCCAGTTTCTTAGCCTTTGGGCTTCTCTGTTCACTTTGTGTTTATTTTGTTACCCTATCACCTTCTGTGTATGTAATGTCATATTCCCCAGTCTGTCTGTGAGTTCATTTGTTTTGCATCCCTCACCGTTCAGACACCAGTACATTCCTGCTGGCACTGGTGTGCATAACAGTATGGTGTGAAGTGCTGCACGTATATTACAAACAGCACTGATGACCCAACCGAGGTCATAGATCAAAAGATGGACGATATCTTGCAGTTGAAGTGGGAGTTCCGAAGGAGACACAACCTTACCCTTACTGCTGTGAGTAATGAACTGACCGGCTGGGTCTCATGGTTGAACCCACGAAATTGGTTCTCAGGTTTAGGAGAGTGGGCTCAAAATGTTATCATGAGTGTGGGGAAGTTTCTCCTTTGTATCCTGGGAGTCGTCATAATTATTGGCTTGATATTTAGGTGTGTTCGAATTTTAACGCGGCGCAAGCACGGTACCAAAGTGATGAGTTTAAGGAGCGGGGGCATTGGTACAGCAACTGATTTTAATTTATGACCCATCAATAGAGACAATGTTGTGATAAGATGTGATTCCACGGTCCATTTCTTTCACCCGTTTCTCCTTTGTTTTCCCTCAGCAAAAATACACCCATCCGGAGAAGACTTCAATCAACACCCAAGAATGACTACGCAAATGTTATGTGAATGTATCTTTGATAAGTTTCTTATCTTCATCTCTACAACCTTCAGGTAGTGACACACATAGTCGACAGGTGATATCCACATATTAGCATTCACATGTGTTCCCCCTCCATGTATCATCAACTAAATGTGCACCCCATTTGTTGGAACAAGAAGCCGAAAAAAGCTTGGTAGTGTTTGTTGGCCCACTTACAGACCCTTAATACGGGATAAGAAGAATTTAATGTATACTTCGCAATACCTCGAAGCTTATCTAGAACATATACGGCACGATGATATATGCCCCTCAGACATGGATTCATACATACATGCTTTTACTATCTCACTAGGTTATACATTTCCCACCTACACCTCTCCTCCTACCATCCAATCATCTGTAGATATTTGTATTGTGTATGTTATCCAATCATATGTAGATATTGTAAAGTATAGTTTTCTGTTTAATGTTTAGATAGTGGCAGTTATTGTTGACTGCCAAAGGGTGGACTGTCAAAGTCGAAAAATATTGTAATGCATACACCATGTACTAACCCCATACACATGCCCGCTGCGCGTGCACTTACTTCGCCGTGCGTGCACATATCCACAATTTGCGTATGATCGCTCCCGCGTTCCTGCGCGTGGTATGGGTATTTACGGCGGGGTTTGTGAGCGTATAGAGGGTTATTAGAACATTACATATTTAGCCCAAATAGTGCACATTTTACACATAGCCACCCCGCACCACATCAGCAAGTATCAACAGTTTAAACAGTTCCAGGACTAAGGGATCCACCTTTGCATGATAGGAAGGGTCAGATTAAGGTTAGAAGGTGATGTCTAGTATCCAACTGTAGGGTATTTTAAGGGTAACATTCCGGTGTTGGTTAGAGAAAGATCGCATGTTCCTGCGTATAGTTATGTGCAAAAGTAGAATATAGCTATAAACTGTATTTACTGTATATTATGTATGCGGCGGGAATCCAGAGGATACCACCCCCAAGAGCAGTTGAAAAAGACATCGCCTACCTTTTCAAATCAACCTCTCCTGTAATGTAAAGATGCACCTCTGATGTCCAATGGACAATGAGATTACAGTAACCATTGTATTGCGTATGTAAGTTGTGTATAAAAAGCCTGTTGTTGCCTGTCCGGTCAGAAGACTCTGAACGCTCTCTACCTGATGGGCGGAGGACTGGTCCAGGTTGCGCTTGCGAACATTCTCACGTATGTACATTTTCTGTAGCCATTATTCTGTTGTATATTTATCTTTTTAGCCTGTAGTGTATAATTTGTACTGTTTTACCTTTTTGAAATAATCCACTGTGGCCTTAGAACCCTGTGGTTTCAACTACATATCGGTGTTGTGTCCTCACTTTCCTGCAAGGGTTTAAAGCGTATTTTACTGTATAAGGTTTAAGAGTATATTGATAAGGTGTACGCACTGCGGGTACTTTATACCATCAGCGCTACTTTAGGTTTAAAGTATAACATCATTGCAGTGCTTTGCTGCATAAAGGTTTAAAGTGTAACCATATTATTACATTGTATTACTAATAAGGTTTAAGGGTTATCAATTGTGTGTGCGCGCGTGCTGTCCGTACTCTGTACCCTCAGCGCGGCGTGTGTACGCCAAGTACGTACCACGTACGGGACTCTGTACGCAAATAGCGTACAAAGTGCGTAGCGCATGTATTCAGTCTAGCGGCCATAGCGGCTTCACGGTAAAGGTGTATCTAGGTATAGCTTTAATGGTTTAAGATAATATTGACATTATCAGATAGAATACAGGCAACCAATGGCGGGACTGACAGAGCGGATCTGCAGACGAGGAATAGGAACAGGAAGATTAGCCTTGCAGCTGCACTGAAAATGGATTGCAGTGGTGAGACCAGTCAGGAGAATATTACAATAATCACTGCGAGAAATGATGAGAGTATGGATTAGTGTTAGCAGTGTCTTGTGTAAGATATGGTCGTATGTTGGATATGTTTTTAGATGTATGTAACATGATTTAGAGACAGATTGAATGTGGGGAGTAAAGGACAGTTCGGAGTCAGTGATGACACCTAGGCAGCGAGCTTGTGGGGTAGGACGGATTGTCAAGTTATCAATAGTGATAGAGATATCAGGCTAGTAACGGCTATTGGTGGTCATTCCGAGTTGATCGCTCGCTGGCAGTTTTTAGCAGCCGTGCAAACGCTATGCCGCCGCCCACTGGGAGTGTATTTTAGCTTAGCAGAAGTGTGAACGAAAGGATCGCACAGCGGCTACAAAGTTTTTGTGTGCAGTTTTACAGTAACTCAAAACCTACTCAGCGCTTGCGATCACTGCAGACTGTTCAGTTCCTGTTTTGACGTCACAAACACGCCCTGCATTCACCCAGCCACACCTGCGTTTTTTTCAACACTCCCTGAAAATGGTCAGTTGACACAGAAACGCCCCCTTCATGTCAATCACTCTGCAGCCAGCAGTGCGACTGAAAAGCTTCGCTAGACCCTCTGTGAAACAACATAGATTGTTGTAATAGTACATCGTGCATGCGCATTGCGCCGCATACACATGCGCAGAAGTGCCAATTTTTTGCCTCATCGCTGCACAGTGAACGAATGCAGCTAGTGATCAACTCGGAATGACCATCATTGTCTGGTGGAAATATAATTTATTCTGTTTTGGAAATATTAAGTTTGAGGTAGCAAGATGACATCCAAGATGAAATGGCAGAAAGGCATTCAGTGACACGGTCCAGTACAGATAGGGACAAGTCAGGGGAGGATAGGTAGATCTGAGTATCATCAGCATACAGATGATACTGAAATCTGAAGAGCTGATTAGCTTACCAAGAGATGTGGTATAGACAGAGAAAAGCAGAGGGCTTAATACTGAGCCTTGTGGACGGGGGAAGAAGTCGGACGCATGGTGGCCGAGCTACCACGTCTAATCCTGTGCCCTTACATCCCGCTAACTTACTCTTTCGCAGTCCTGCTGAGCTCCCTTGCTTTCCAGGTACCCGGGAGTCTGGTCGCTGAGCCGGGAGATCCCTCAGTGTGTCTCCGCAGGTTGTGGCCTACCTCCCGTCCCGAAGCCGCGGGCTAAATTACTTTGGCGTCCCCGCCGTGGTAGACCTCTCCGTGCAGGAGAACCTGCCGCAGCTGTAACTGGGTAGTGATGGCCTGGACCCTGCTGCCACACTCCATGGCATTCTACCTTGTCCCTTTCCATTACCTGGCTGCTAGTCTCCTTCCAGGACTGCAGTATATTGGGCTGGGCATCACAACCATTACATCTGCCTGCACAAGGACCAGAGTGTGCCTAACCTGCTGTGACTCTGACACTCCAGTGTGGCATCACTCACCCCCCCCCCCCCCCCCACCCCAGGATCAGCTGGTAAGCCTTTATAAATCCATCTGTGCTCCTAACACCATTGCCACCACCGTCTGCCTCCCTGATATCTGTACCCTTGCTGTTGTGGCTCTCTATGTTCTACGTGCCCCCTACTAAAACACCTTTTTTGGCATAACTGTACTCTCCACCCTGCATTGCTTTATGATTGTTCCCACTATCCATTAACCTTTTGGAAAGGAATTGTGCTGCTGACTATACTTTCCCGTCTGCTCAGTGTATTGACCATATGCGTCACACTGCTCTCTGCTGACCATTTGTACAATGTGATATCTATCTGCTTCTGAGAAGTCCATGTTGCTCTGCTCCTCACCATCTCATACCATTTAACGTCCACAATGTGACCAACTGAAGACTATGTACTACATATGTGAGGCTCGGGACTATTTTTTCCAGTTTCATACTCTCTGCATGCTCCTGTTTTTTTTTACCATCTCCCTGACCCATTACATTTATATGGAAAAGTTCCTGGTGCCTATGTCCATGACCTCATCGGGCACTGCCTTACCACATCAGAAGGACACTCCGTGTGTTAACTCTTCAGACTCTGACTGCTCAACCACATGCTCTTCTTCTCAACGTTCACACAGATCCAGGCTGCCCGCTAAACAGCAGAGGATGAAGCGCATGGACCTTGTGGCTGTTTTAGGCCCTCTCTTGGATGAAAAACTGGCAGGTATATGGGAGGCTATTGAATCCACCCTTACCCAGCTCAACCAACACTCCGGCCACCTGGATGAGGCAGATCAGAGGATATCATCTTTGGAGGATGATCTGCTAACAGCTCAGCAGACCATCCAGGTCAAACAACTGGAGATCACGGGTCTCTCTGAAAAGCTTGATGATTTGGAAAATCGAAGCATGGGAAATAATCTGCGAATTATAGGCATACCGGAGTCTGTTGAGGGTTATGAACTCATGGACCTCCTCTCGACTGGGATCCCTGAACAACTTGCCATGGACTTAAAAGGAGCTCCACTTGTCATTGAGAGGGCCCATCGGGTTGGTCCAGACCGGAAAATTCTACTGGCCGTCCTCGCCCCATCTTTAGGAGAGTCCTGAACTATGTGGATAAAATGAAACTCCTCAATCACTACCATAGAACCGCCAGCCTGTCTTTCAAAGGAGACCACCTTCTGACCTGGCAAACAAACGCAGAGAGTTTGCTCCAATCTGTCAGCATCTCTTTGACACCAAAGTCAAGTTCTCATTGCTCTACCCCGCTTGCCTTCGTGTATTTTAAGATGGTAAACCACTCTCCTTTGATGACGCGGTGAAGGCTCACTTCTCCCGTCCTGACACTTGACTGTGCTATGCCTGTTAATTCTTGCTCCTTATTGTCTTTGTAAGCCTTACTTTAGGTCTCACCTATGAGGTATTGAGTATACGGTATATGTATACCTTTCATTGTTTATATGTGTTTGGTTTCTCTGTTATCTTCTTTAATGTTTGTATGGCTTTTCATGTTATGCCAGCTTGACTCTCACTGTGACAGGGTGGAACACTGTATCCTCATCACTATTTTACCACCACCTTTTCCTGTTGTAGGAGTAGGTTAGTATAGCAACCCTCACTCCCCCACAACCTTCTATAGCAGGAGATTCTCATAGTGCCCTGTTAAAACTGGTATCTTGGAATGTTGAGGGACTTAATCACCTGGTGAAATGTAAGAAAGTTCTCTCTCACTTGAAACGTATGTCTCCCCATATTATTTTTCTTCAGGAAACACTGGCTAGATGATCCCCGCAATACTCTTCGTGCCCCCTGGATAGGGGAATGTATTTCTGCCCTCTAGCGTACTAAATCTAGAGGGGTAGCTATTCTTTTCCACTCCAATTTACAATATTCTATTTGCAGGAAATTTGTGGACCCATAGGGTCGTTCTATTTTTTTGGATGTGCTTATTGATAATACTGTTTATACCCTTCTCAATATGCTCCCAATGTTTCCCCTGACTTTTTGCAGCTGTTCTAATGGCACTTCTCTCCTGGGGTGGACAGAACCTTGTTATTGGCGGATACTTCAACCTTGTCGTTGACCCATCCAAGGTAAGATCCAGGGTGAGTACTCGCTCCACAGCAGCTTTCTGTCATCTGCTTTCTTCTTTTTGCTCACAACTTGACATCCTTGACCCCTGGCATATCTTACATCCTACTCAAAAAGACTTTTTGTTTTACTCCCAATCTCATTCATCCCATTCCCGTATCGATTATATCTTCACCTCTACGTGTCTCTTTTCTAAAGTCATGCACACTTCCATTGCTGATATTATTGTAATGGATCATGCCCCCATATCTCTACACCTTCAGCTGACACTTACCCACCGCTCCTCCACATGTTGGCATTTTCCCGCCTATCTACGCCACTCCACTGACTTTCTCCCCCATCTCAAACAATCCTGGCTTAACTACACCGCAGATGTGCCATTGTTTTGGGGTGCTGCTAAAGCGGTACTCAGGGGCCACATTATGTCCTACACTCATTCCAAATGGAAAATATTCTCTTCTAAACAACAGGAATTAAGCACGACACTAATGGAGTCATATCAGCAGTATAAACACCATGACACTCCAGCTCATAAGGAAGCCTATTTATCAGCCAAACAGATATGATACTTTTCTTACTGAACGCTCCCAGTTGTCCTACGATTTCCGAAGGAATAAGTTTCACAGATGGGGTAACAAATCAGGCAGACTGCTAGCTAACTTGATTAAGGGACCCATTGCTCATACTTGGGTTAATGCTGTGAATACTTCTGGGACAGTTATCTCTGACCCTGCTGCCATTTCTACTGAGTTTATGCAGTACTATAAATCTCTCTATACTGCTGGACCTGATGATGTAGTTGAAGGTCATTCTTTTCTTAAAGATGCTAAGCTCCCTACCCTCTCTCGGGAGGAGAGGGACTTCCTAGATGGACCCATAACTGCTGAGGAAGTCATTGACACCATTAAAAGCTTACCGAACAATAAAAGCCCTGGCCCTGATGGGTTCAGCACGGAATTTGACAAAATGCTTCAGGTTGAAATGGCCCCAACTTTAACTTCTTTACACAACCACGTCCTTACTTCTCAACAGACTCCACTCAGGTTCAATGAAGCTAGGATTACTGTAAGAGCTAAACCAGGCAAGGACCCCTCCTTGGTCAGTTCTTATAGACCATTCTTCCTCCTCAATCAACTTTAAAGTTCTGACTAAACTGATGGGCAAGCCTCTGCAGTCCTGCCCCTGCAGGATGATATCACTTGTGCAGCTGGGTTTTATTGAAAACAGGGTATCAGGGCCGCTTTAGCAGCAATCATTTTATTCCCGCACTAAGCAACATTCTCATTAACCTTGACTGAAAAAGCGTTTGACAAAATTGCCTGGTCACATCTTGACCGAGTTTTGCAATGTGAACCCTTTGGGACAGAATTTTGTAGCTTTGTCCAGACCCTATACACTGATCCCATTGCGCTGGTGATGGTGAAAAATATTTCCTCAACCCCTTTCACCCTTGAATGGGGGACAAAACAGGGTTGTCCATTTTCCCCTCTCCTCTTTAACCTGGCTTTAGAGCCCCTTCTTACACATAAACATATCTTACACATTTGTCTACCTTCCGAGGCATACAAATTGGTACTAGAGAGGTTAAAGTAGTGGAATTCGCAGATGATATTCTTCTCCTAACATCTAACCCTAAACATTCTGTCCCCACCCTACAAGATGTCATTACCCAATCTTCCTCCTTCGAAGGCTTCTCAGTTCATTTTTATAAATCAAGCTTTGGCCCTTTTCGGACAGGCGAAAATAGGTTGGACCGCTCCCTTCCCGTTCCGATGGGCTCATTCCCACATTATGTATTTAGGTGGTTTATTTCCCTCTGACCCTTCCCTTATTTACTCCTGTAATGTTCACCTTATTATTTCTAAAATACAAACTGAGCTTAGCCTCTGGCAAACATTGCCACTCAATCTTCTAGGTTGTTGCAATCTTGTCAAGATTGCATGTTTTCCGAAACGGTTCTATGTCTTACAGATGGTCCCCATATTACTTACAAAATCTGATCTCTCTCTCCTCAAATCCCACATATCCAAATTTATATGGTCTAATAGAAGGCCGAGAATTCGCTTCCTTAAATTATCCCAAACGGTGCAAAATGGTGAGCTCAACCTGCCTGACATTCAGAAAATAGGATTTTAATTACCTACCGGTAAATCCTTTTCTCGTAGTCCGTAGAGGATACTGGGGTCAACAATTAGTACCATGGGATATAGACGGGTCCAATAGGAGCCTTGGGCACTTTAAGAAATCAGGAAACTGTGCCCGAGGAGACGGACATACCTTGAGAGAAGGATAGATGTGATAGTGGTGAGATTCTGAACCAGCGCACGCAACAAGAGGAAAGCCAAGCTAACCAAACATTAAACCAGAAACAGCAACAGCTGAACCAACATTACTTAACCAAGTAACAGTGCAGGACGAACGAAGCGTTGGTCAGGCACCCAGTATCCTCTACGGACTACGAGAAAAGGATTTACCGGTAGGTAATTAAAATCTTATTTTCTCTGGCATCCTAGAGGACATAGGTGTGCGCAGGGGGGGGTGCCTGGTGTGCACAGGCACCCCCTAATGTCCGGCACCCCGATCTCACATGCCTGATGCAGCGATCGAAGAGCAGGCTGATTACTGTCTCCTCTGCACTGCACCCTGTCAGGACTGCATTACTGACCGGGCGCCTGGGTTAATCGAGAGTGCCACTGCCACCGTCTTTCAAATTCCCAGCTCCACCACCATGTACAAAAACAGCGTGATGTGATGTGATTACGTCATGCTGCTCGCACGCCCACCCGTCACACCCACCACATACACACCTCTCTCCTTCTATTCTATGCCAACGCCTGCCACTGATGAGGATCAGCATGCAGCCAGCATTCCTCTTAGTAAGACAAATTCAATACTGGCAGGCGGATGGCAGCAGAATTGACACGTCACTCGTTTTTCCAGCAGCGGCAGCAATACCAGTCTGCGACTGTCAGTTTAGTTACTGACTTGTAAGTAAGCTGCTGCAGCTTGCAGGGGAAAGAGAGGGGGAGCCAGACCAGGCTGAGGAGGAGCAGTGTAATTGCAGCGAGTGCCATCAGGGGTGTTTGGTGCACACCACAACATCTGACAATGTATCTGCTTTATTAGGATTGGTACAAAGGTGGATATGTTATATGCGTTGACCATCAATAGATGGTGCTAAACACGCCCAAAAGGCGGTGCTAGACACACCCCTCCAACGGTGCACCCCCTAATAAAATGTGCTGCGCACGCCAGTGCTAGAGGATACTGGGGTCCACATTAGGGGTGGTCTTCAGTATGCCGACTGTTGGGATCCCGGCGCACAGTATATCGGTGCCGGAATCCCGACAGCCGACATACCAACACTTTTTCTCCCTCGTGGGGAATAAAATAGTGTGGCACGCGTATCGTGCCAGCGAGCCTGCAAGGGGCTCATTTGCGCTCGCCACACTGTCGGTATGCCAGCGGTCGGGCTCCCAGCGCCGGTATGCTGGTCGGCGGGAGCCCGGCCGCCGGCATACCATACTGGAACCCACACTAGTACAATGGGGATGTACCAAAGCTCCCAAACCGGGTGGGAGAGTGCTGAGGTTCCTGCAGAACTGATTGGCCTCTGAGAAATTTCAGTTTGGTCAAAGTATCGAACTTGTAGAACTTAGCAAAAGTGTTCGAACCTGACCAAGTAACTGCTTGGAAGAGCTGTAAAGCCGAGACACCCCGGGCAGCCACCCAGGAAGAACCCACCGACCTAGTAGAGTGGGCCTGTACAGATTTTGGACATGGCAAACCTGCAGTGGAATAAGCATGCTGGATAGTAAGTCTGATCCAGCGTGCAATTGTCTGCTTTGAAGCAGGACACCCAATTTTATTGGGATCATAGAGAAAAAACACAGAGTCAGTTTTTCTGTGACGAGCTGTCCGCTTCACATAGATCTTCAAAGCCCTCACAACATCCAAGGACTTTGAAGTAGCAGAGGTGTCGGTAACTACTGGAACCACAATAGGTTGGTTGATCTGAAATGCAGACACCACCTTTGGAAGAAATTGCTGACTAGTTCAGAGTTCAGCTCTATCTTCATGAAAAATCAAATAGGGGCTTTTGTGAGACAACGCCCCCAGCTCCAACACACGCCTTGCAGAAGCCAAGGCCAACAGTGTGACGGCCTTCCACGCAAGAAACTTGACGTCAGCATCCTGTAAAGGCTCAAACCATTCCGATTGCAGGAACTGCAACACCACGTTGAGATTCCGAGGTGCCGTAGGAGGCACAAAGGGCGGTTGGATGTGTAGAACCCCCTTCAAAAATGTCTGAACCTCAGGGAGAGAAGCCAATTGTTTCTGGAAGAAAATGGATAAGGCCGAAATCTGGACTTTTATGGAGCCCAAACATAGGCCCACATCCACACCTAACTGCAGAAAAAGGAGAAAACATCCCAGCTGAAATTCCACCGCAGGAAATTTCATGTTCTCACACCAAGAGACGTATTTTTTCCAAATACGGTGGTAATGTTTAGACGTTACCCCCTTTCTGGCTTGAATCACGGTTGGAATAACCCTATACGGGATCCCTTTCCGGGCTAGAATTTGACGCTCAACCTCCATGCCGTCAAACGTAGCCGTGGTAAGTCTTGATAGACAAACGGTGTGAGGATACCGGGTGACCTGGGTATCCTGGGGTTCAGGGATCACACTGTGGAGCCAGTTATAATGAAAATCAAGGTGATCTTTATTCAGGGAGACCCAGAAATCCAGTGAACAGCAAGCAGGGTTATACTAATAATGTCCACTCAGAGTTCAGCAAAGTCCTTACCAGCTGATCTATATCTCTTCCAGTTCTGGGCAGTAATGACAGCTGTAGCAGGGCACACAGAGTGGCTGGTCTCTGATGACACTGAGAGGGGACGACACCCCAACCTCCAGTGAGTCTAGCTGTGCACCATCCCCTCCCCACACACACACAGTCTCCTTCTCCCAGCCACTTCCTCTCCCCACAATTCCCCCTTGCTGGTTCCTTCTCTCTCCTCCTTTCTGATTGGTGGATCATGCTGTCAGTCTTTCCAGAGGGGAAGGAGGAGGGCTTTTCTAAAAGAAACACTCCCCTGCTGTATGCTTCTGGGATACTTCCTGTGTGTGACTTCTGCAGACTGAGGGCTTCAATTTAAGAACTCAGAACTTGGGCCATAGGATTAACTCTATCCTTTTTAACATGAAAGCATGTCCTAGACATCCCTTTCCCTGGTCTCCTCACATACCTCCCCCTTCTTAAATCGAGGAGACAGGCATGATGCCAATGTTGGAGTCCTGACTGTTGTCTCGGCCCGAAGGTCTGCGAAGTCTGGCATTTGTTTCCTCACGTCTGGATAACCCGTCAGCATTGTGATGGTCTCGTCCCTTTTTGTGAGAAATAGAAAAGTTGAAACCTTGTAACGCCAAACTCCACCTCAACAACCTCCCATTTTCCCCTGAGGTTCTGTTTAGCCAATTTAACGGGTTATGGTCAGTAATAACAGTGAATTCTTTACCATAGAGATAAGGTTGTAGTTTCTTTAAGGCCCAGACTATGGCTAGACACTCCTTCTCAATAGTGGCATAGGCTATCTCTCGGTCAGCTAGCTTACGAGATAGATACACAATTGGGTGTTCCCTACCATCTTCTCCCACCTGGCACAACACTGCCCCAAGTCCACACCCCGAAGCGTCTGTCTGCACAATAAACTTTTTATGGTAGTCAGGGGCAGCCAACACTGGGGCTCGAGTCAGCGTGTCTTTTAAGATGGTGAAGGCTTGCTCACACTCAACAGTCCATTCGATCTTCCGAGCATATCTCTTTTTGGTCAAGTCCGTTAGGGCCTTGGCCACGGTGCTGTAATGTGGTATAAATTTTCTGTAATAGCCAGCAACCCCAAGGAAGGCCCGCACTTGCTTCTGGTTGACAGGTCGGGGCCAGTTGACAATAGCCTCCACCTTTGCCGGTTCTGGTCTAATAGATCCTCCTCCAACCCGATGTCCTAGGTACTGAACCTCAGCCATCCCCATCTGACATTTATCTGGGCGTATGGTGAGCCCGGCCTGTCTGATCCTTTTGAGCACTTCTGCCACATGAGTTAAATGGTCTGCCCAGGTATGGCTGAAGATGGCGATATCATCGAGGTAGGCTTGTGCAAAGTCTTGACATCCCTCCAGTAGGTCATTCACCATTCGCTGGAATGTGGCAGGGGCGTTCTTCATCCCGAAAGGCATGGTAGTACACTCAAAGAGTCCTATGGGTGTGATGAAGGCAGAACGCTCCTGGGCTTCTTTGGTAAGTGGTATTTGCCAGTAACCCTTGCTTAAGTCCAGCGTTGAGACGAACTTGGCCCCTCCAATCCGGTCCAGTAGCTCGTCAATACGGGGCATAGGGTAAGCATCAGTTATGGTTACTTCATTCAATTTGCGATAGTCCACGCAAAACCGTGTAGTCCCATCTTTCTTGGGAACCAACACGACCCCAGCGGCCCATGGGCTTTTAGATGGCACAATGACCCCCAAAGCTAGCATCTCTTTGATCTCAGTCTTCACCTGTCTCATAACATCTGGGGTCATTCGGTAAGCGACTTGTCGGATGGGCTTACTGTTCCCAGTGTCCACATGGTGAGTGGTCAGGTGAGTTCGACCAGGTTGACATGAAAACTGGGCTTGTTCAGCCTCTAAGATCCTCTGCATCTCTTGCTGCTGTGCCGTATTCAATTGTAGTCCCACCTGGACTGATTCCACTCCCTTATTCTCTTTAGCAGCTCCCAAAAGGTCAGGCAATGGATCAGTTTCTGGTGTCTCCATCGGAGGGCAACATACCATCATGGCCGCTACTTGACGATCTCTATAAGCTTTAATTCTATTTATATGGAAGGTGCGTAGGCGCTTCCCTCCCTTATCCAGGGCGATCACATAATTGACCGGTCCGGTACGCCTTACCACTGTATACGGTCCATCCCAGGTGGCTTGCAGTTTGTTTCTACGCACTGGGATAAGTACCATGACCTTTTGCCCTGGATTCAACTCACGGTCTTGAGCGTGGGCATCGTACCATTCCCTTTGTTTCTCTTGTGATTCCCGGAGATGCTCTTGGGTTAACTGTAGCAATCTTCTCATCCGATTCCGCATGTTCTCTACATATTGTAAAATGGGCTGCTGGTGTTCTTGGAAAGTTCCCTCCCAACTCTCTTTGACCAGGTCTAGGGGCCCCCGCACTTTCCGGCCGTACAGAAGTTCAAACGGGGAATATCCGGTAGATGCTTGTGGAACTTCCCGATAAGCAAATAGAAGCTGTTGCAGGGCTCTCTCCCAGTCCCTCCCCTCGGACTGTACGTAAGCTTGTAGGAGTCTTTTCAGCGTTCCATTGAATCTTTCACATAGTCCATTGGTCTGCGGATGATAAGGGGTGGTCCGAAGAGGCCGAACCCCCCACTTTTCCCACAGGGTTTGCATTAGTTCACCTTGGAATTGAGGCCCTTGGTCTGTGACGACTTCCTGTGGATATCCGACCCGACTGAATATGTCCGTCAGTGCTTGCGCAACATGTTCCGTGTCAATGGATGACAGGGCCACGGCTTCAGGGTAACGTGTCGTAAAGTCCACCAGTGTCAAGATGTACTTCTTGCCCGTGTGACTGGGAATAGCTAATGGTCCAACTAGGTCTATGGCAACACGGGCAAATGGCTGCCCTATAATAGGTAATGGGTGCAGAAAAGCTTTCTGTTGGGGCTTTCCCAGTCTCTGACAGGTATCACAGGTGTCCCGATACTGCTTAACGTCTCTAGAAATCCGTGGCCAGAAGAAATTCCGCAACAGTCGGGCCAATGTTTTCCGGGTGCCAAAATGGCCAGCTGCAGGGATGTCGTGGGCAAGAGCTAGTAATTGTGCTCTGTATTGTGTAGGTACCACCAACTGTTTAGTAGGCATGACTGCTTCCTGTCCGGGCCGAGGGATGACCACTCGGTACAGTAATTCCTCTTCCCACACTATCTTACTTCTATCAGCTGTTTCCAACCCCAGTTCGGCTGCACTCCTCAATTTGCTCAGGGAGGGGTCAGTCCGTTGGGCCTGTCGGAACTCACTCCGGTCCACCTCCCCCAAGTCTACCTCTAAAGTACTGGACAATGAACTAGAGTCACTCACCATTGTCTGGGTAGGCTGATTCTGGACCATATCTGTAGCCTGGGTCACCTCTCTTCGTGTTTGGCTTCTGGTTACCACCTGGACGAAGCGTGTCACTAGTCCTTGTCCCAGATCATTCCCGAGGATTACCTTGGCTGGTAGCCCCTTGAGTACTCCGACTTCCACGATTCCTTGGTCAGCTCCCCAGTCCAGATGTATCTTGGCAACAGGAATATCGGCCTGTTGTCCCCCGGCAGTGGCAATTCGCACATACTGTCCAGGTATCACCTGGGAGGCAGGAATCAGGTCTGGCTCAATCAACGTAAGTGAGGCCCCAGAGTCTCGTAGGCCCTGTACCTGCTGGTTCTCCACTATCACAGTCTGTAGGTGCCCTCGCATATTCCAGGGAGTCGCCTTCTCCTCCCCCAGAACCAAGTCCACAATATACACCCCACCCATCATCCCATCCATATCTGACTGGACGACCTCTTCACCATACTCCTCCGTGGGGTAACATACCACAGAGACTGGAGCCGGTCTAGCCCCAGGGAATGGCCCTCTTGTGCGTGGACAGTCCCTAAGCACGTGTCCTGGTTGATTGCAGCGATAACACTTCCGAGGTTCTGGGTTAGCCACTCTGAATCTGGGTGGCTGATAAGTGATGTTTTTGATAGGGCCTCCTTTATTACTATCTTTGACTTGCGGTTCTTTATCAGAGAGCTTCTCCACTCGTGAGTTTCTTGTACCGCCTGCTGCACTGAAGATTCTCCATTGCGGACGATTGGCTATATATTCATCAGCCCATTCCGCAGCTTGTTCAGGTGTACTGGGCTTCCTGTCTGCGACCCACTCCCGTACCTCTGGTGCCATCTTAATCATTAGCTGTTCTACCACAATTAAGTTGACAATCTGCTCCACAGTGGAGGCCTGTCTTCCTTCAAGCCATTTCCCACAGGCTTGCCGTAGCTGACTAGCAAACTCTTGGTAGGAATCAGTTCCACCTTTATTCAGTGTCCAGAATTTAAGACGATAAGATTCTGCAGTTATCTGGAACTTAGCAAGCAATGCTTTCTTTATAAAGGCATAGACTCCACATTCCTGGGGGGTTAGGGCCCGATAGGCTTCCAGAGCCCTGCCAGTGAGACTTGGCCCCAAGTACTTTGGCCAGTCAGCTGGCTCTATTCCATGCACCCCCATGAGATTTTCAAAGATCTGGAGGTGAGTGTCAATGTCTGTTTCATTTTTCCGAAATGTGGGAACATCCTTAAATCCCAAGCGTCGCTTCTCTTGTTCAAAACTTCGGGGGGACTCCGGAATTCCACTGCCAGCAGGAATTTGTACTCCTAGTATAGCTTGGATCACTCCAGCTCTCTCCTGTGGGGTCGCACCTTCGCCTAGCGCCCCCAGCAAGCTCTGCAGTATGGCAGGAGTGGCATCGGTCAACTCTGGTAACTTATTGGATGAATTACTACCAATGCCTGTTGGTCCCTCTTCATCATCACTCAGGTGGTCAGGATCCTCTGGGTGCCCCCGATCCCACTCCAACAACCGAAGTACCAGAGTTTCCCTGGTCTCAGTCCCATCATAAGTAATTCCCTTCATCCTGCAAAATCCTTGTAGGTGAGGTTTCCGAGCTGTACGGTAAAACTTCTCCTGCTCTCTCATTGCATTCTCCCCTTGACTGCTGGCCACAACTGCTGGCTGACTCTCCATGCTGATACTTTTGTGTATTAGCTCCCTGGAAACTCTCTCCCTGGAAACACTACAGGAACTGTGTGATATCCCACCGCTGCCGCCAAATGTGAGGATACCGGGTGACCTGGGTATCCTGGGGTTCAGGGATCACACTGTGGAGCCAGTTATAATGAAAATCAAGGTGATCTTTATTCAGGGAGACCCAGAAATCCAGTGAACAGCAAGCAGGGTTATACTAATAATGTCCACTCAGAGTTCAGCAAAGTCCTTACCAGCTGATCTATATCTCTTCCAGTCCTGGGCAGTAATGACAGCTGTAGCAGGGCACACAGAGTGGCTGGTCTCTGATGACACTGAGAGGGGACGACACCCCAACCTCCAGTGAGTCTAGCTGTGCACCATCCCCTCCCCACACACACACAGTCTCCTTCTCCCAGCCACTTCCTCTCCCCACAATTCCCCCTTGCTGGTTCCTTCTCTCTCCTCCTTTCTGATTGGTGGATCATGCTGTCAGTCTTTCCAGAGGGGAAGGAGGAGGGCTTTTCTAAAAGAAACACTCCCCTGCTGTATGCTTCTGGGATACTTCCTGTGTGTGACTTCTGCAGACTGAGGGCTTCAATTTAAGAACTCAGAACTTGGGCCATAGGATTAACTCTATCCTTTTTAACATGAAAGCATGTCCTAGACATCCCTTTCCCTGGTCTCCTCACAAACGGGCCCTGTTGTAGAAGGTCCTCGCGAAGAGGTAGAGGCCACGGGTCCTCTAGGAGCATCTCCAGTAGATCCGCATACCAGGACCTTCTTGGCCAGTCCGGAGCAATGAGAATTGCTTGAACCTTTTCCCTTTTTTATTCTTTTGAGAATTTTTGGGATCAGTGGAAGTGGTGGAAACATGTACACCATCTGGTAGACCAATGGAGTCACCAGAGCGTCCACTGCCACTGCTAGTTGGTCTTCTCGACCTCTTGTTGAGACGAGAGGCCATCATGTCGATTTGTGGCATTCCCCACCGACGTGTCACACACACGAACACCTCCGGGTGAAGGCCCCACTCTCCTGGGTGGAGGTCATTTCTGCTGAGGAAGTCTGCTTCCCAGTTGTCTACTCCTGAGATGAAGATTGCCGACAACACCACATCGTGTCTTTCCACCCAGAGGAGAATCCTTGTCACCTCTGACATTGCTGCTCCGCTCTTCGTTCCTCCCTGTCGGTTTATGTACATTACTGCCGTCACATTGTCTGACTGAACCTGAATGGCATGATCTTGAAGAAGATGTGATGCCTGTAGAAAGGCATTGTATATGGCCCTTAGTTCCAGAATGTTGATTGGAAGGATGGCTTCCTGACTTGACCATTTTCCTTGGAACTGTTCACCAAGGGTGACTGCTCCCCAACCTCTGAGGCTTGTGTCTGTGGTTAGCAAAATCCAATTTTGAATCCTGAACCTTCGGCCCTCGGTCAGGTGAGAAGTCTGAAGCCTCAGCAGAAAAGAAATCCTGGCATTTGGCAACAGATGGATCCTTTGCATGTGAAGATGCAATCCGGACCATTTGTACAACAGATCTAGCTGGAAGGGCCTTGTGTGAAACCTTCCGTACTGCAGTGCTTCGTAAGAGGCTACCATCTTCCCCAGGAGACGAATGCATAGATGCACCGATATCCGGGTTGGTTTTAGAACATCCCGTACCATCAACTGGATTACCAATGCCTTGTCTAAAGAAAGAAATACTTTCTGTGCCTCCGTAACCAGTATCATCCCCAGGAACAGAAGCCTCTGTGCTGGTTCCAGATGAGATTTTGGTAGGTTCAGAATCCACCTGTGATCCTGGAGTAGTCTGGTTGAGAGGGCAATGTGGTCCAACAACCTCTCCCTGGATGGTGCTTTTATCAGCAGATTGTCCAGGTACGGGATTATGTTTACTCCTTGTTTGTGGAGGAGAAACATCATCTCTGCCATTACCTTGGTGAACACCTTCGGTGCCATAAAGAGTCCAAATGGCAGGGCCTGAAACTGGCAGTGCAGTCCACCATCATGCTGAAGGCTTAGAGTAAGCAGAACCAGGGTTCTGTTCCTGTGAACCTGTAGTTGCTGGTTTTCTGGGTTTACCTTTATTGCCTTTGAAGGCCGTAGAAGAACCTTTGGTTTTGTTTTTAAACTTCGCTGTCCGAAAGGACTGCAGAGTTGGAGCAGAATAGGTTTTCCTAGCTGGGGTTGCTGTGGAAGGAAGGTATGTAGACTTACCCGCCGTAGCCTTGGAAATCCACGTATCCAGTTCAGCTCCAAACAGGGCCTTACATGTATATGGTAGGTTTTCCACGCCTTTCCTGGAATCCACATCAGGCGTAGCCATAGGCCCTTGCATTGAGCAAACCTATTTCTTTTATATCCTCTACCCCCCCCCCCCCCTCCTGATAAGGAATCTAATCCGTCAATTGGATTACCTGACCAATTAGAAATGGCCCTAGTGATCCATGCGCAAGCAATAGTGGGTCTCTGGGACCCCCCCGCAGCTGTGTACAGAGATTTGAGAGTGTTCCAATTTTGCAGTCAGCCGTGTGCTTAAGGAGGCTGCCCCAGGAACAGGTAAGACTATTTTACGTGACAATCTAGATACTGATGCATCAGCAATCAGTGGGTTTTCCCATTTTTTTTCTATCATTCCGGGGAAAGGGGGAAGGATGTGAGTAATCTCTTAGGGAAAAGTGGATATAGAATAGAAGCGCTCAACACTCACTGACCCTGTGATCTAAAATTAATAACAACCAAGGTGTCCTTGGGGATTTTTTTGAATGTAAAAATATATTTATTATAATACAGTAAAAATTGTACAATAAACCAAATCTATATCTTATCATAAAACCCTTTATCCTCACTGCAATTCTATTGCCAAGAGCTATTCTACATTCACATCAAATTGCAGATGTCAGCTAGATAACTAGCAGCAATATAGTGGTAACAATTGTTGCAATCAGATCTTCAGGCTATCTATTCAACAATGTTGAGTGTATATTCAGACACAATTGTTACGATGTAAAGAAAAGAATTAATGGATGTAGAATGCACTCACTCGCTCTGAATTCAAGAGCTATGTTATGTAACGTCTCAGAGTTCCAGGAGCCGATGACAGGTGTTGGTGAAATAATTGATTACCTCTCCGGTAGGTTGGCTGGTCCCGAGCGTCCTCGGGTAAAGCCAGAAAACTCAAATGAAGCTGCAGAATTTTGAAGCACTGGCCGTGCTAGCCGGGGTCCCACTGTTAAACCTGCTGTCCCTGGGCGTGCACCGCCCGTTGCAGTCTGTGGGGAAGAACAGGTGTGTGACTGCTGTTGGAGGGAACCCGCTGCAGAGAGAGTACCTTGGTGGAACGCCTCGATCTCCCTGGACTGGCACCGTCCGTAGGATATGTGGGGGAGAGAGACTGCTGGTGACCACTGGCACTGTGCGGAGAGGAAATTCGGCTGTGTCCTGTCCTGGCTATCGTGCTGATTAATCCCGTGGGAAATGTAGCAGAGCCGTCCGGAGAGTGTCAGAGACAATGATCGGTCAGTGAGGCAACCGGGGGAGGAGTCCTGACGCGTTTCGTCACGTGACCCGTGACTTTTTCAAAGATGACTCCAATACTGTGTGCACTCTATTTAAGATGTTCATACTAAATTGCCCACATGTTTATTCAATTCAGTCGGCACAATCAGTAATTAACGTGTTACAAGAAAATCCCTTCAAGGACACCTTTGGCTGCTTTTATACTAATTAAAGACCTATTTCAAACAACAGTTAGGAGGAGGCTCTCTCTCTCCATGGTGACTGTTTGTTAGAGCTTGTTAAAAAACACTGTGTTAAAACAATATACAACAATATGAGACAATGGCGGAGTTAATATGTAAATAAAAAAATATATAAAAAAATATAAAAAAATAAAAATAAAAAATACATATAGACAATATATATATATATATATAATAAAATATAAGCACAATATAAATAAAATAAAATAAAAATCGGCATGATCACTTAAATAATCATTCAAATAATTCAACTTGTTGTTGTTTATGTTAATTATTTATTGTTATTTAATATTTATCTTTAAAAATCAAAAATCACTAATTAAGACTAAGTAGAATGAACGTATAAACAAAGGAGACAAAGCATGCTAAGCCCAAAGATTTTTTAGTGTTGACCCTATTCAGATAACCGTGATTATGCTAAAGAAGGGGACTATATATGATGTACCTCTACCACTCCTTTTACATGGGTGGGGGGATCACTAGTCGTTTATAATACTCTAACGGTCCATAAATATGTGGTCTGCATAGAGAGCAAAAGCAGATGTGGAAAGAGACCCAAGATTTCCCTATATAATGAGGGAAAGCAGAGAGGACAATTGACACAGTGGCAGATATAAAACTGCAAATAACTAGGGGAAAAATGAAAGAATAAATAAGGAAAAGGTGGAGAAGAGAAGGAAAAGTATACAGATGTGGCCTAGGCAGCTGTATAACATGTTCATTTATTCAGAACAATACACATGTGTTTACATCTGCCATGGGAGAGGAACATCCGATAAAATCATTTATTAATTGTAACAGCGAGTATGTTATCTATATGTTAGTTTGCCCCTGTGGCCTCCAATATATAGGGAGGACCACACGCAAACTCAGAGTTCGTTTTTTGGAACACAGGCGCAACATCCTCAAGGGCTTCCTCAAACATGGGATTTCAAGGCATTTCCTTCAATCCCATAATCAGGACCCTAAAGGCCTAGTAATTGTGGGTATTGAAACTATTAGTATCACAGTCAGAGGGGGAGACAGGTTTGGCAGATTATGTCGCAGGGAGAACTTCTGGATACATCGGTTGCGGACCCTCAGTCCTGAGGGCCTCAACGAATATATCGAAATTGATCCATAACATATGCTTAGAACACCGACCTCTCCCCCCCTCCCTTCCCTGTATACTTTTCCTTCTCTTCTCCACCTTTTCCTTATTTATTCTTTCATTTTTCCCCTAGTTATT
Source organism: Pseudophryne corroboree (assembly GCF_028390025.1). Lineage (NCBI taxonomy): Eukaryota > Metazoa > Chordata > Amphibia > Anura > Myobatrachidae > Pseudophryne > Pseudophryne corroboree. Next base: position 483,191,855 of record NC_086452.1, read on the forward strand.
TGCAGTTTTATATCTGCCACTGTGTCAATTGTCCTCTCTGCTTTCCCTCATTATATAGGGAAATCTTGGGTCTCTTTCCACATCTGCTTTTGCTCTCTATGCAGACCACATATTTATGGACCGTTAGAGTATTATAAACGACTAGTGATCCCCCCACCCATGTAAAAGGAGTGGTAGAGGTACATCATATATAGTCCCCTTCTTTAGCATAATCACGGTTATCTGAATAGGGTCAACACTAAAAAATCTTTGGGCTTAGCATGCTTTGTCTCCTTTGTTTATACGTTCATTCTACTTAGTCTTAATTAGTGATTTTTGATTTTTAAAGATAAATATTAAATAACAATAAATAATTAACATAAACAACAACAAGTTGAATTATTTGAATGATTATTTAAGTGATCATGCCGATTTTTATTTTATTTTATTTATATTGTGCTTATATTTTATTATATATATATATATATATTGTCTATATGTATTTTTTATTTTTATTTTTTTATATTTTTTTATATATTTTTTTATTTACATATTAACTCCGCCATTGTCTCATATTGTTGTATATTGTTTTAACACAGTGTTTTTTAACAAGCTCTAACAAACAGTCACCATGGAGAGAGAGAGCCTCCTCCTAACTGTTGTTTGAAATAGGTCTTTAATTAGTATAAAAGCAGCAAAAGGTGTCCTTGAAGGGATTTTCTTGTAACACGTTAATTACTGATTGTGCCGACTGAATTGAATAAACATGTGGGCAATTTAGTATGAACATCTTAAATAGAGTGCACACAGTATTGGAGTCATCTTTGAAAAAGTCACGGGTCACGTGACGAAACGCGTCAGGACTCCTCCCCCGGTTGCCTCACTGACCGATCATTGTCTCTGACACTCTCCGGACGGCTCTGCTACATTTCCCACGGGATTAATCAGCACGATAGCCAGGACAGGACACAGCCGAATTTCCTCTCCGCACAGTGCCAGTGGTCACCAGCAGTCTCTCTCCCCCACATATCCTACGGACGGTGCCAGTCCAGGGAGATCGAGGCGTTCCACCAAGGTACTCTCTCTGCAGCGGGTTCCCTCCAACAGCAGTCACACACCTGTTCTTCCCCACAGACTGCAACGGGCGGTGCACGCCCAGGGACAGCAGGTTTAACAGTGGGACCCCGGCTAGCACGGCCAGTGCTTCAAAATTCTGCAGCTTCATTTGAGTTTTCTGGCTTTACCCGAGGACGCTCGGGACCAGCCAACCTACCGGAGAGGTAATCAATTATTTCACCAACACCTGTCATCGGCTCCTGGAACTCTGAGACGTTACATAACATAGCTCTTGAATTCAGAGCGAGTGAGTGCATTCTACATCCATTAATTCTTTTCTTTACATCGTAACAATTGTGTCTGAATATACACTCAACATTGTTGAATAGATAGCCTGAAGATCTGATTGCAACAATTGTTACCACTATATTGCTGCTAGTTATCTAGCTGACATCTGCAATTTGATGTGAATGTAGAATAGCTCTTGGCAATAGAATTGCAGTGAGGATAAAGGGTTTTATGATAAGATATAGATTTGGTTTATTGTACAATTTTTACTGTATTATAATAAATATATTTTTACATTCAAAAAAATCCCCAAGGACACCTTGGTTGTTATTAATTTTAGATCACAGGGTCAGTGAGTGTTGAGCGCTTCTATTCTATATCCACTTTTCTTTAGTTTATCAATCTAGGAGTAACTCACTACTCCTTATAGAAGCGCACACACCTCTGACACTTGGGATCTTATTTTCAAGTTATAAGCTATTTCGCTTAATTTATTAGAGGAATAGAGACACATCGGCGCAGCAAAATTTCTCTTCTTCTTTCTTCAATCTCTTAGGGATCTGAAACTTTTTATCAGGATTAACCCAGGTTTCTTCAAACAGTGACTTCAACTTTTTTGAAGCAGGAAAAGTAGCAGAGCATTTATTTTTTACATTTAAATAGGATTCCTCTGTCACCTTATCAGAAATCTGCAGAACGTCTCTAATAGCTTCTATCAGAGTCTGTACCCCCTGTGAAAGAGCTGCATCCTGCCCCCCTCACCGAGTCCACCTTACCCTCTGTGTCTGACATGTTGTCATCAGTGTCAGCCTGCAGGATTTGAGCCAGTGTATGCTTTTGTGGATAAATGGAAGGGGTCTGAGGCGCTGGTATGGTGCCTGAATCTCTATTCCTCACTTCATCCACAGACTTTGACATTGTAAATGTGAAATCACACCCCACACAGGTTAAGCTCAAGTAACCCACACAGAGCCCTGCTAGGGAGACACAGAGTATGTTGGAGCCAGCCACACAGCACCCATACCATACTTACCGACATCTGAAATCTCCTCTCCGGGAGATGCCCGGAGAGGAGAAGCAGGTGGGCGGCGACGAGGGCGGGGCTGAGATAATTACATCATTAAGCCCTGCCTACTCGCCAGGAAAAGCCCACAGTAGGTTAATATTTGCATAGGGGGCGGAGCTAAATGTCGTGATTAGCATATAATCACGTCGTTAGGCTCCGCCCCCTCCACCAGTCCACGATTTTGCTCTGTCTTTCTCCACATTCTGCCCGCTTCACTAGGAAGTGGGCAGAATGCGGGAGGTGTGCCCACTCTTCCGGGGCTGCGGCGGACTACTCGAAAAACCGGGTGTCTTCCGCAGAATCCGGGAGAGTAGGTAAGTATGACCCATGCTGCTAATTGCAAGTTTAGCTGGGTCGCAGACTAAGTACCTGATAGGTGCTTAGTACACTAATAACGCTTCCCCCTCCCCCCTTTTGCTATAACCCCCTGGTACGGCTGAGATAATCTAGAGTCCCTCCGGAGGAGCTGTGCTTCTGTCAGTCTGTCACTGTGGAACTGCAGAGGGAAAATGGCGCTGGTGAGCTGCTGGATCTGCTCATAGTGTAGTGCCGCCCCCTCAATGGTGCGCGGTCTTCCCGTTTTTTTTTTTATACTGGCTGAGGTGTTTGGTGCTTAATACAGTGAACCAGGGTCCCTGTAAGCGTATTGCCAGTGTGGGTACAGTTTTAGAAGGCTCAGCTTGCCCACTCATAAGCGATGCAGCCGCGCTGTTCTGAGCCTGTAGACACACCCTGCTGTCAGAGCCATGCTCCATACCCTCATGCCACCATAATAGCTGGCGACCCGCTAACCAGGACGCCGGCATAGTACTCACCGCTCTTCTGGCTCTATTTGGGATGGCGGCGTGCTGTGGGAATGTACGCTCACCGTGGTGGGTCTTGCAAATGGTTCCCTCAGGAGCTCAGCATCCTGTCAACGGGGAATGGGACCATTAACCCTACAGGAGGTTGGGCCATTACCCCCGTAAGTCCCACGAAGCAGACAGGCAGGTGCCATCCAGTCCTGCCTGAAAATAACAAACGGATAAAATAAATGTAGAAAACACTTCAGGAGCTTCCAAAAGCGTGACAGGCTCCTCCGGGCACATTTTCTAAATGGAGTCTGGTAGGAAGGGCATAGAGGGAGGAGCCAGTGCACACTATTGATTTCTTAAAGTGCCCAAGGCTCCTAGTGGACCCATCTATACCCCATGGTACTAAATGGACCCCAGTATCCTCTAGGACGTAAGAGAAATATAACCTGGCATGACTCCTTCATTTTGCCATGAACTGGCTCCGAGACCCAAATCTTTATATTGATTCTATCTTAGACTCCCAACTCAGTGCCCCTCAATCACTTACTGTAGTTAAATACTACATGCACGCACTACCGACCTGAAGTTGCCCCATTTGGATAATATCCTCTTGACCTCCACTGTTAAAGGGTGGACACTGTTCAGAAAATCGCTTAACCTTCGACATCTTCACTCAGTTTTTCTACCTCTGACCGGTAATCTCGATTTTCAAGGGCGTGGGACCTTTTCAGGCATAGTGCTCTGCAGGAAATGTTCATCTTTGCGACCTTCTCAATTCCTCCAATAAACCCCTTACCTTTCCCGAAACCATAGACAAATTTGGTATCAGTCCCACCCATAAATTTCACTACTTACAATCTGTCTTCTTATCTAAACTTCAAAAATAGGATTTTAATTACCTACCTGTAAATCCTTTTCTCGTAGTCCGTAGAGGATGCTGGGGTCCACATTAGTACCATGGGTATAGACGGGTCCACTAGGAGCCACTGGCACTTTAAGAGTTTGAGTGTGGGCTGGCTCCTCCCTCTATGCCCCTCCTACCAGACTCAGTCTAGAAACTGTGCCCGGGGAGACGGACATCTTCGAGAGAAGGATTATACACAGATAGTGACTAAATTCACACCAGCTCACACATACAAGGCAAACCAAGCTAACCAGCTTGAAAAATCAGCAACGGCTGAACAAGATTACTTAACCAAGTAACAAAACAGTACTTAAACAAGAACTAAGCAGTACTGAACTAAGTAACCACTGCAGGATCACGAAGCGCTGGGCGGGCGCCCAGCATCCTCTACGGACTACGAGAAAAGGATTTACCGGTAGGTAATTAAAATCCTATTTTCTCTTATGTCCTAGAGGATGCTGGAGTCCACATTAGTACCATGGGGATGTACCAAAGCTCCCAGAATGGGAGGGAGAGCACGAAGGCTTCTGCAGAACTGATTGACCAAACTTTAGGTCCTCAGAGGCCAAAGTATCGAACTTGTAGAACTTAGCAAACGTGTTCGACCCTGACCAAGTAGCCGCTCGGCAAACCTGCAAAGTCGAGACATCCCGGGCAGCTGCCCAGGAAGGACCCACCTTACGAATAGAGTGGGCCTTAACAGATGTAGGACACGGCAATCCTGACATAGAATACGCATGCTGGATAGTGAACCTGATCCAGCGAGAGATCGTCTGCTTAGAAGCAGGACACCCAAGTTTTTGGGATCATACAGGACAAACAGAGTTCGATTTTCTGTGACGTGCAATCCTCTTCACATAGATTTTTAGAGCCCTTACAACATCCAAGGACTTTGATGAAATTGAGGAGTCAGTAGCCACTGGCACCACTATAGGTTGGTTGATATGAAATGCCGACACAACCTTCAGAAGGAACTGCTGACGTGTCCTGAGCTCAGCTCTATCTTCATGGAAGATCAAGTAGGGGCTCCTACAAGACAAACTCCGACACACGTCTAGCAGAAGCTAAGGCCAACAAAGTGACAGCCTTCCACGTGAGAAACCTGACCTCCACCTCCGGTAGAGGTCCGAACCAATCCGATTGGAGGAATTGTAACACCACGTTAAGATCCCAGGGCGCCGTAGGCGGCACAAAGGGAGGCTGGATGTGCAGAACCCCTTTCAAAAAGGCTGAAACTCAGGGAGGGAAGCCAATTGTTTCTGGAAGAAAATGGATAGGGCCGAAATCTGGACCTTTATGGATCCCAACCTCAGGCCCATATCCACACCTGCTTGCAGGAAGAGGAGAAATTGTCCCAGTTGAAACTCCACCGTAGGAAACTTCTTGGACTCACATCAAGATACATACTTTTTCCAAATGCGATGGTAATGTTTAGACGTTACTCCTTTCCTAGCTTGTATCAGCGTAGGAATAACCTTGTTCGGAATGCCCCTCCGAGCTAAGATCTGGCGTTCAACTTCTATGCCGTCAAACGTAGCCATGGTAAGTCTTGATAAGCGAACGGCCCCTGCTGCAGCAGGTCCTCTCGAAGAGGAAGAGGCCTTGGATCTTCCAGCAGTAGATCCAGGAGATCCGCGTACCAAGGCCTTCTTGGCCAGTCCAGAGCAATGAGGATTGCTTGAACTCTTGTTCTCCTTATGAGCTTTAGAATCCTTGGAATTAGTGGAAGTGGAGGAAACACGTACACCGACTGGAACACCCACGGAGTTACCAGGGCATCCACCGCCACTGCTTGCGGGTCTCTTGACCTGGAACAGTACCTCTGAAGCTTCTTGTTGATGCGGGAGGCCACCATGTCTATTTGGGAAACCCCCCAAAGATTTTTCACCTCAGTGAACACCTCCAGGTGGCCCCACTCTCCTGGACGGAGATCGTGTCTGCTGAGGAAGTCCACTACCCAGTTGTCCACTCCCGAAATGAAAATTGCTGACAGTGCTAACACGTGCTTTTCTGCCCAGAGGATGATTCTTGTTACCTATGACATTGCAGCTCTGCTCTTTGTTCCGCCTTGTCGGTTTAGGTAGGCCACTGTCGTTACATTGTCCGACTGCAGTTGAATGGGTTGATCTCTTAGAATATGTGTCACTTGGAGAAGACCAGAATGTTTATCAGAAGACTGGATTCCAGACTTGACCACCTTCCTTGGAAGGTTTCCCCTTGAGTGACTGCGCCCCAGCCCTGGAGACTTGCATCCATGGTTGAAAGGATCCAGTCCTGAATCCCGAACCTGCGGCCCTCCAGAGGAGTGAAATCCTTGCTTTCGGCGACAGACATATCCTCAGGTGCATATGTAGATGAGAACCCGACCACTTGTCTAGGAGATCCAATTGGAAGGATCGAGCATGAAACCTTCCGAACTGCAGAGCCTCGTAAGAGGCAACCATCTTCCCCAGAAGACGAATGCACTGATGAATCAATACCCGGGATGGCTTCAGGACATCCCGAACCATTGATTGTTTCACCAACGCTTTCTCCATCGGTAGAAACACCCTCTGCACTTCCGTGTTGAGGATCATCCCCAGGAAAGACAATCTCCTTGTCGGCTCCAAATGTGACTTCGGAAGGTTCAGGATCCAACCATGGACCCTGAGCAGATGAGTCGTGCGAGCAATGGACTGTAACAGCTTCTCCCTGGACGACGCCTTTATCAGCAGACCGTCCAGGTATGGAATTATGTTCACTCCCTGTCTGCGGAGGAGACCCATCATCTCTACCATCACCTTGGTGAACACCCTCGGTGCCGTGGAGAGACCGAATGGCAGTGCCTGAAACTGATAGTGACTGTCTAACAGTGCAAATCTGAGATAAGCCAGGGGCAGAGGCCAAATCGGAAAGTGGAGATACTCATTATTGATATCCAGGGATACCAGAAACCCCCCCCCCCCCTCCCTCCAGACCAGAGATCACCGCTCTCAGAGACTCTATTTTGAATTTGAACTCCCTTAGATGGGGTTTAATGATTTCAAGTTCAAAATTTGTCTGACTGAACCATCCGGTTTCGGTACCATGAAAAGGTTTGAATAGTAACCCACGTTGTGCATATGAGGTGGAACTGGAACAATGACCTCTGACTTTTCCAATTTTTGGATAGCTGCTAGTAGGACAGTTCTGTCTATCAGTAAAGCTGTATCTTCATACCCTTAAATCCTAAGTATACCATATATCCAATTTTTTGAACAGGATGTGGTTTACAAGGAAAAAAGAGAAAGAAACATATAGTGCAGAGGCCTTTTTTTTTAAAACAAATTTGTCTTTATAAGACAAATGCACACTCACAAGGCAACGTGTGATTATAAGCCCATCGCAATTTCTTTCTCTTATGTTGACTTCCAGAACGTTAATCTTCTTTCTCCACAATTTCAACCTAAAGATAGTGTGTATGTCTCCCACGGATGCCAGGAGAGTCCCACTGGAACGCAGAGGTCGTAACAAGCAGCTGGTAGGCTACAGTCCTGAGAAACATGCAGCTTACCCTTCCAGGGAACAACGATGGTGTACTGGCAAACAGCGGGACGGTGGTGCACACCCGCTTAACGCGTTTCGGTTTCCCTTTCTCAAAAGCGGATAGTGCTAGACTAATCCATCCTTCCTTTTATGCCCCAAGATCCTCCCATTTAATAACAAACAGCTGTAGAATAATGAAAGTCCATCAGCGGCGTTCGCGCTGTTCGTGGCTTCCGGCTACGTGAACTTGCGTTCCACAGCCGGAGTTCTGGTTTAACTTCCGTCTTCCTGTGTATGCGGCCCACGAGCGTTCCAAACACCGTGGTGGCGGAAGTTCCACAAACAGAGTTCTAATTTGACTTCTGTCTTCCTATATATGCGATTCACGTGCGCTCCAAGCCCCGTGGTAGCGGAAGTCCATTCATATATCAAAGATAAAATCGAGGGGCTCCACATTTTTTTTTTATTCTTTGTATTAAAAAAGACAAAATGTAAATATTTCACATTAAAACTCATTCATTTAAAAACCACTTCAATTCAAATTTGCCATTAAGGCCACGTGGTACTAATGTTTTTAAATCGAAAATCCACTTCATGCCTGTTTTAGCTAGTCTCGTTTCTGTATTTTTATCTTTCCAATTTCCTACTACCTGTTCTAGTCCCCAAACGTTTTTTATATCACATTCTTTAGATTTCTGATATTCGTTAAAGTGCATTGAGAGAGAGAGAGAGTGATGTTATAAATATGCTCAGAGCCTTACTTTTAGCATTCTAGTGGTCTTGCCTACATACAAGAGACCACATTTACACTCTATTGCATATATCACATTTTTCGATGTGCATGTAATAAATTGATTGATTTTATAGCGTACACCATTAATATTGATCTCTTTGTATTTTGAAGTTGTGGTTTTAACAGTTCTACACACCAAACAAGACCCGCATCTGTGAAAACCATGTACACGTTCACTGCTTCTTTTATTTTCACTCAATGCACTTTTAACTAATTTATCCTTAAGGGATTTAGATTTCCTATAAATAAAGGATGGTCTTGTAGGAATATTTCCTTTTCGAACCGGGTCTTGTTCCAAAAGTTTCAATTTAAAAAAAAAAATCTTTCCTACCTCTCAGTGTAAACAGCTATATCCAGAAATAAAGGACCATTCGAGATTTTCCATAGGTGATTTTTATGGTTTTTCAATCAATAATTCTTGTCTCGACAGATTCAACTCTTATCAAGACAAGAATTATGCCACCATGAAGCCCGCAGAATCCTGTATGTTACGTAAAAATAATTAAATGTCACTTCTATCCATTGAATCCAAATCCTCTAATGTGCCTGACCACTTTACTATAGCTTTAGATATCCATGCGCAGGCAGTAGTAGGCCTCAGCGCCACCCCTGGAGCAGTGTCTATCTTACGATCAGCCGCTTCTTTTAACGCGGTAGATCCAGGGACAGGTAAAACCACCTTTTTCGACAGTCTGGAAACAAATGCGTCAACTATGGGTGGGTTTTCCCATTTTTTCCTATCTTCCTCAGGGAAGGGAAAAGCAACCAGAATCCTTTTTGGAATCTGGAATTTTTGTCTCCGGGTTTTCCAAGGATTTTTCAAATAAAGCGTTTAATTCCTTAGACGCAGGGAAGGTTAGCGAGACTTTCTTATTGTCTGTGAAGTATGCCTCCTCAACCTGCTCAGGAGGTGTGTCAGTAATAGTTAACACATCTCTAACGACCTCAATCATTAGCTGCACCCCTTTTGCAAGGGATGCCCCCCCCCTCAGCACATCTTCCTCACCAGTTACTGTATCAGAGTCGGTATCCGTGTCATCTTGCATAATCTGGGCAAGTGCACGTTTCTGTGGGTATATGCTAGGGGATTTTGCAGGAATAGGGACAGAACCTGACCAAACTGCCATAGATTTCTTTAACACCTGAGTTTCAGTCTCAGTAGGAGCTACCCTAGTAGAGATCTGAGAGATCATACCCTTAATAGAGGTCAACCACTCAGGCTCATTACATTCCTGTGTACATGGAATGGATTCCTCCTGAGAGGAAATGTCCTCTGCAGCATAAGACAGAGTCCCTAGACATGGCTATGTGAGACAAAAAGCCCCCCCCCCCCCCCCCCCCACACACACACACACACACACACACACACACACACACACAGGGAAATGTCAGACACAGTTTCCCCCCAAGTATGCCACAGAGAAACACAGAGATTGGAGCCAACCCACAAACAGCGCTTTGATAGGTAGATATAATAGAACTACCTTGCGCTTACTGTGTACCTTAATAGACTACACAGTAATTACACAGCCCCCCCTTCTACAACCCCCTGGTACCGCACAGGAACAGGATAGCTGGAGTTGCTTGGAGGGACAACTCTCCCTGTCAGCGTTTCTGTACAGGATCTGCAGGCAGGAAAATGGCGCTGAATGCTGCTGGGTCCACTCTGAGGAGAAGCTCCGCCCCCTGAACATGGCGCTGCTTCTCACTCTTCACATCTTTAAACTGGCCTGAGGAGTTGTGCTGGTAGCGTTACCGAGGTCCCTGACAGCAGTGTGACCAGTGTAGGGTATAGGCGCTGGCTCAGGGCGCCCCTCACAGCGCTGCACTATGTACCGCTGAGACTCTGGAGCGCAGTTAATACTGCGCTCCCATCCTGATACCGCCATCTTCACACCTGCTCCCCACTTGCCAGGGGGGCCGGTGACACACTCGCCACTGGAATCTTCTGGCTCTGTTAGGGGGTGGCGGCATGCTGCAGTGGTGATCGATCACCTGTGGCGGGGAACGTTCATTCCCCTCAGGAGCTCAGTGTCCTGTCAGTGGAGATAGTGGCTCAGACCCCTCAGGGCGGACACTGCTCCCCCCCTAAGTCCCACGAAGCAGGGAGGCTGTTACCAGCAGCCTCTCTGTGCCTAACTCTAATAAAAACAATAAAACTAGAAAATCTCCTATGGAGCTCCCCTAGCTGTGACCGGCTCCTCCGGGCACATTTTCTAAACTGAGTCTGGTAGGAGGGGCATAGAGGGAGGAGCCAGCCCACACTCTCAAACTCTTAAAGTGCCAGTGGCTCCTAGTGGACCCGTCTATACCCCATGGTACTAATGTGGACCCCAGCATCCTCTAGGATGTAAGAGAAAACAGGACTTTCTAAACACGTGAGACGCACTTATGCACTCCGGTACGTACTCTATCTGGACTATTTACACTCGCATACGCACTGATATTATTTCTGCCACTGACTTGACACAATTGGAAACATGGTCACCTCAAATTCCTTCCATGTCTCCTGGAAATATAATATAATGGATAACTTGTTACATCTCTGAAACATATTCCTGCCAGTGTATATCAAGAAATGACTTACAAAATCTTACATCGGGCATACATATCTCATATACATTAAATGTCCTCTCTGATTCGGCGACATAAATTACATGCTCTGCATCAGAATCTGATATTATGCAGTGTTTCTCCTTCATCCACTAGGGGACACTGGAGCGCAGTTACAATGGGGAAATAGTAGGCAGTAACTGGGAGCCGATACTTTAAAACTCAAACACTGTGGCTAGTTCCTCCCCTACTATCTCCCCTCCAAGCCAGTCTAGTCTTTGTTTTGTGCCCAAGGGAGCTGGTCACTCTTGGGTTCTCTTGAATTTTTTTTTTCTTTTTTCTTTTCTTTCTTCACAGACTGGCATCTCTGCCACTGCCAGTCTGCACCGCCGGAGCTGCCGGTGGGGTCCCATCGCTGCTGCGTGCGGCTCGGGATGGGCCCCGGCTGAAGGAGACACTGAGCTCTCAGGAGCTGGCCAGACACCGCTGCATGCGGCGCGTGTCGGGGCCGCTCCATCAGCAGAAGATTCCGGCAGCAAGGCAGCGGTAAGTATGGTGGCCGGACACCGCTGCATGCGGCGTGTGTCGGGGCCACTCCACCAAGAGCAGCAGCAGTACGGTGAGTAAAAAGCTGTTCTTTATTTGAGGTGGCTATTGTATTCTGTACTTAGCAATGCAGCTGTTGTAGCCTAGTAGACAAGCAGCTGAGTTACAGTTAGATGGTTCAAGTCCAACCTGGACAAACCTAATTTATCTAGAGTGATAGTGTTTTCTGTGTCACTGCCCCCTGCCCCCTGCCCCCCCCCCCCCCCCGCCCCGCTCCGCCCGCTCTTAGCACTGGTCTCCGGCGGCTCACTCCCCCCGCACGGGTCCCCGCTCAGCGCAGCTCACAGAGCCGGTACGTGGATCCCGCTGGAGGCGCAGAGCATGTTTAAATCTGGCGCCTTTATGGAGGGGGCGGAGCATAGTCCCGCTCTGCTCCGCCAGGCTCAGCGCACGCTGGCGGCCATTTTCCGAGGCTGCAGTGCAGGAAGAGGAGCAGATCGTTGCACAGTGAGCTAGTTACAGTGGGGACTGGGGGCACCTACACTTTATTAGAGCTGCTGACACTGCACAGTAGCGTGCAGGAGACCTAGGGCTGCGCTTCTCCCTGCCCCTCCCCCCCCCACACTCCCCTTCTGCCTATTGCTGTGTTTGTGTGGGGGAGGGTGACAGGTGCTAGGTGCGGCCATGGCAGGTAAAGGCTCCAAGGCAACACAAAAATAGGGACACCTTTTATGCGAGGATGGTGGGTCAGAGCCATCTGCTCAGCCCTCATCAGAACCCCAGAGCCCTGTTTGGACAACACAGCTCACAGAGGTTATGTCCCTGTTGACTAGGGAACTGAAGGCCTCTCGGGAAGACAGAGAGGCGGCCCGGTTCCGACAGCTTGTCCCGGTACCGGAGCCAGAACCAGCATGGGCTGTTTCCCTGGCGAAATCAGTTGAAGGGCTCTCTAGGGCTGTAATCCCTTCCCACGCCCCGTCCTTTAGTCCCCCCCCACAGGCTTCTAAAAATAGATTGCTAGCCTCTGTGTTGCAGGAATCTGACGATGATATGCCTCAGTTAGATGAGGTGGTGGTAGATATACAGGATACTGATGACGATCAGGTGTACGAGGACTCTAAACCTGTAGCTCAGGGTATAGAGGCTCTTATTACTGCTATTCGCCCAGTATTACAGGTGGATGAGACGGAGCAGGACACCTTACGCCCTTCAAGGTTTGGCACCAACCAATGCTTACCGGTGACCTTTCCAGTTTCAGAGGAGCTGGATGCGCTCATAATGGCAGCCTGGAAATATCCAGATGCGAAGTTTCAGGTATGAAGAAAACCGTTGTCTTCCTATCCTTTTCCCGCAGATAGCAGGACGCGTTATGAGACCTCTCCGATTGTGGATCCTTCGGTGTCTCATCTGTCCAAGAAGACGGTTCTGCCGGTTCCTGGAGTGACTTCGCTTAAGGAGGCGTCGGATAGGAAGTTAGAATCCACCTTGAAGACTATTTACTCGGCGGCGGGGGTATTACATCGCCCGGCGCAGGTAGGTTGTTGGGTTCAACAAGACAATGGAAGTTTGGGCAGAGCAATTGTCCTCTGGAATTTGGGACGATTTGCCGGCAGATCAACTGATACAGTTGGCGGAACACATCCGTGAATCAGCCCTTTATCTTTGCGAGGCTTCCAAGGACATCTGTATTCTCTGAGCTAGGATTTCCGCTTTAGCAATTTCGTCCGGCAGAGCTCTCTGGCTGTGGCAGTGGCAGGCGGATACGGAGTCCAAATGGGCGGCAGAAGCGTTGCCCTTTACGGGAGAGGTCCTGTTCAGTAAGGGTCTGGCTGCCTGGATTTCTCAGGCCACCGGAGGTAAGTCGACTTATCTTCCTACTGCTGCTCCAGCCCCTCGCAGGCCATATAGGGGACCCTCCTTTCGATCCTTTCATGCTCCTTCCAGGTTTCGAGGCCAGGCTAGGGGTGGAGCTTCCGCCTCCCGTGGCCATAGGGGTAGAGGCAGAGGTAGGGGTTCCACACCCTCTACCCAGTCAGAGGTTAAGTCCTCCACCACTACCACCGCATGATGGGTTTTCTTCCCACCTGGGAGACCACAGGGTGGGAGCTCATTTGTGGGACTTCAGGGAGGTCTGGGTACAATTCTGTCCAGATGCTTGGGTCAGGGATCTCATCATTTGCAGTTATAAGCTTGATTTTCAAGCCCGACCACCCCAGCATTTTTTTAACACGGGTTTACAAGTTTCCGACGACAGAAGAGTTGCCTTACAGGCAGCTGTCCAGAAGCTTCTATCCGCAAAGGTACTGATCCCTGTTCCCTCTCATCATCGGAAACAGGGCTATTACTCAAGCCTGTTTCTCGTACTGAAGCCGGACGGCTCGGTCAGGCCAATCCTGAACTTGAAGGATCTCAATCCGTATTTGAGGGTATACAAGTTCAAGATGGAGTCCCTCCAGTCTGTTATTGTGGGGTTGGAGCAAAACGAGTTTCTGGTGTCCTTAGACATCAAGGATGCATACTTACATGTTCCATTTGGCCTCCTCATCAGGCTTTTCTCCGGTTCGCGATACAGGACGCTCATTTCCAGTTCCAGGCCCTTCCGTTCTGTCTCTCTTCTGCTCCCAGAGTGTTCACAAAGGTCATGGCGGTCATGATGGCACTACTTCGGAAGCAGGGGGTGATGATTGTTCCCTATCTGGACGATCTGCTAATAAAGGCACGCTCGGCAGACCTGTTACTTCAGAATATCCGGATAACGCAGGACCTTCTGATTCGGCACGGGTGGATCCTGAACTTCCTGAAGTCTCACTTATGCCCATCACAACGGTTGCTGTTTTTGTGGATGATTCTCGACATGGTCTGTCAGAAGTTTTCCTTCCTCAGGACAAGATCCTGATGCTGGTAAGGTCGGTACTTCGACACCATTGGGTGTCAGTGTATCTGTGTACTCGTCTTCTGGGAAAGATGGTAGCGGCGTTCGAAGCTCTTCCGTACGGTCGCTTCCGCTCTCGACCGCACAAGAAGCTGATATTATGCAGTGTATTAGGCTCTGCACCAGAGGCTGATACTATGCAGTGTTTTAGGCTCTGCACCAGAAGCTGATATTATGCAGTGTTTTGGGCTCTGCACCAGAGGCTGATATTATGCAGTGTTTTAGGCTCTGCACCAGAAGCGGATATTATGCAGTGTTTTAGGCTCTGCACCAGAAGCGGATATTATGCAGTGTTTTAGGCTCTGCACCAAAGGCTGATATTATGCAGTGTTTTAGGCTCTGCACCAGACGCTGATATTATGCAGTGTTTTTGGGCACTGCACCAGAAGCTGATATTATGCAGTGTTTTAGGCTCTGCACCAGAAGCTGATATTATGCAGTGTTTTAGGCTCTGCACCTGAAGCGGATATTATGCAGTGTTTTAGGCTCTGCACCAAAGGCTGATATTATGCAGTGTTTTAGGCTCTGCACCAGAAGCTGATATTATGCAGTGTTTTGGGCTCTGCACCAGAAGCTGATATTATGCAGTGTTTTGGGCTCTGCACCAGAAGCTGATATTATGCAGTGTTTTAGGCTCTGCACCAGAAGCTGATATTATGCAGTGTTTTAGGCTCTGCAGTGTTTTAGGCTCTGCACCAAAGGCTGATATTATGCAGTGTTTTAGGCTCTGCACCAGAAGCTGATATTATGCAGTGTTTTGGGCTCTGCACCAGAAGCTTATATTATGCAGTGTTTTAGGCTCTGCACCAAAGGCTGATATTATGCAGTGTTTTAGGCTCTGCACCAGAAGCTGATATTATGCAGTGTTTTAGGCTCTGCACCAGAAGCTGATATTATGCAGTGTTTTGGGCTCTGCACCAGAAGCGGATATTATGCAGTGTTTTAGGCTCTGCACCAAAGGCTGATATTATGCAGTGTTTTAGGCTCTGCACCAGAAGCTGATATTATGCAGTGTTTTGGGCTCTGCACCAGAAGCTGATATTATGCAGTGTTAGGCTCTGCACCAGAAGCTGATATTATGCAGTGTTTTAGGCTCTGCACCAAAGCTGATATTATGGCAGTGTTTTAGGCTCTGCACCAAGGCTGATATTATGCAGTGTTTTTGGCTCTGCACCAGAAGCTGATATTAATGCAGTGTTTTAGGCTCTGCACCCAAAGGCTGATATTATGCAGTGTTTTTGAACACCTAACTATAATATTACGCACTGCACCAGAAGCTGATATTATGCAGTGTTTTAGGCTCTGCACCAGAGGCTGATATTATGCAGTGTTTTAGGCTCTGCACCAGAGGCTGATATTATGCAGTGTTTTGGGCTCTGCACCAGAAGCTGATATTATGCAGTGTTTTAGGCTCTGCACCAGAGGCTGATAGTATGCAGTGTTTTAGGCTCTGCACCAGAGGCTGATATTATGCAGTGTTTTAGGCTCTGCACCAGAGGCTGATATTATGCAGTGTTTTAGGCTCTGCACCAGAGGCTGATATTATGCAGTGTTTTGGGCTCTGCACCAGAGGCTGATATTATGCAGTGTTTTAGGCTCTGCACCAGAGGCTGATATTATGCAGTGTTTTGGGCTCTGCACCAGAGGCTGATAGTATGCAGTGTTTTAGGCTCTGCACCAGAGGCTGATAGTATGCAGTGTTTTAGGCTCTGCACCAGAAGCTGATATTATGCAGTGTTTTAGGCACTGCACCAGAAGCTGATAGTATGCAGTGTTTTAGGCTCTGCACCAGAGGCTGATATTATGCAGTGTTTTAGGCTCTGCACCAGAGGCTGATATTATGCAGTGTTTTGGGCTCTGCACCAGAAGCTGATATTATGCAGTGTTTTAGGCTCTGCACCAGAGGCTGATAGTATGCAGTGTTTTAGGCTCTGCACCAGAGGCTGATAGTATGCAGTGTTTTAGGCTCTGCACCAGAGGCTGATATTATGCAGTGTTTTAGGCTCTGCACCAGAGGCTGATATTATGCAGTGTTTTAGGCTCTGCACCAGAGGCTGATAGTATGCAGTGTTTTAGGCTCTGCACCAGAGGCTGATAGTATGCAGTGTTTTAGGCTCTGCACCAGAAGCTGATATTATGCAGTGTTTTAGGCACTGCACCAGAAGCTGATAGTATGCAGTGTTTTAGGCTCTGCACCAGAGGCTGATATTATGCAGTGTTTTAGGCTCTGCACCAGAGGCTGATATTATGCAGTGTTTTGGGCTCTGCACCAGAGGCTGATAGTATGCAGTGTTTTAGGCTCTGCACCAGAGGCTGATAGTATGCAGTGTTTTAGGCTCTGCACCAGAAGCTGATATTATGCAGTGTTTTAGGCACTGCACCAGAAGCTGATAGTATGCAGTGTTTTAGGCTCTGCACCAGAGGCTGATATTATGCAGTGTTTTAGGCTCTGCACCAGAGGCTGATATTATGCAGTGTTTTGGGCTCTGCACCAGAAGCTGATATTATGCAGTGTTTTAGGCTCTGCACCAGAGGCTGATAGTATGCAGTGTTTTAGGCTCTGCACCAGAGGCTGATATTATGCAGTGTTTTAGGCTCTGCACCAGAGGCTGATATTATGCAGTGTTTTGGGCTCTGCACCAGAAGCTGATATTATGCAGTGTTTTAGGCTCTGCACCAGAGGCTGATAGTATGCAGTGTTTTAGGCTCTGCACCAGAGGCTGATAGTATGCAGTGTTTTAGACTCTGCACCAGAAGCTGATATTATGCAGTGTTTTAGGCACTGCACCAGAAGCTGATAGTATGCAGTGTTTTAGGCTCTGCACCAGAGGCTGATATTATGCAGTGTTTTGGGCTCTGCACCAGAGGCTGATATTATGCAGTGTTTTAGGCTCTGCACCAGAGGCTGATATTATGCAGTGTTTTGGGCTCTGCACCAGAGGCTGATAGTATGCAGTGTTTTAGGCTCTGCACCAGAGGCTGATAGTATGCAGTGTTTTAGGCTCTGCACCAGAAGCGGATATTATGCAGTGTTTTGGGCTCTGCTCTCATAGTCACAGTTTGGAATGAGTTACAGACATACAGTGCCTCTGTGTTTGGTATTTCATTTCTCTGCATTGCTTCCTGGGAGCACTTTGGCCATCTGATTGACCAACCAGATATCCCCAAAGATGACAAAAAACTGGTGACCCTCCTTCCAGCCATAGGATGGAAGTCCGTACTCCAACAATGGATCTCTGATACGAGTCCTGCTACTCCTATGGCCACCTCCAGACTTCTTTCCTGTTTACCATGGATTGGCTGGAAACTTCCCGCATTATTCCAATGTTGGAGTAACTTTATTAATACCTCATCCAACCAAATTAGCAATCAAGCATTGTTTCCAGTCTACTACATGCTATACCCATGCTATACCCCTTAGATGACAGCCCCCTATATCCCTCAAATGCCGTAATACCACCTCACCATACACATCGCCATACTGACCCCTCTGTTTATCGCTCTCACCTTTCCCCTCCTCCCAGCTTCTTCTTTCAATCTCCTCTATTTTTGCTATTTCTAGCTGTATGGTTTCTCCATGGATGGGTCGGCGGTCTCCGGGTCTAGGTAGGCTATGTTTAGGGTTATATTTCTGTTTCTGTTGTTGTTGTTGTTGTTGTTGTTGTTGTTGTTTTTCTTTCCTATATATATATATATATATATATATATTCCTCTTGGGTAATTGATCAGGATTTGCATTTTATTGCCTATTTTGACATATACTGCCAGATAAATACCTAGTTTACTGGTGGGTTTTAAAAAAAAGTATATTTGCAAAGTCCGCTTTCCAGATAACCCAGATCCATCTATGGTGATTAAGGTGGTCATTCCGAGTTGATCGCTCGCTAGCAGTTTTTAGCAGCCGTGCAAACGCATTGTCGCCGCCCACTGGGGAGTGTATTTTCGCTTTGCAGAAGTGCGAACGCCTGTGCAGCAGAGCGCCTGCAAAAACATTTTGTGCAAAACAAGAGCAGCCCTGTAGTTACTCTTCGTGTGCGTTGATTCTAACGTTGGACAGTTGGCTTTTGACGTCACATATGAATATTGTATTGATTTGTCTATACCTCAATAAAATCTATGTTGAAAAAACAAAAGACTAAGCCTTGTGGTATTCCAACTGATAGGGGTAGCAAAGAGGAGGTGGACTGAGGGAAGCGGTCACTGAAAGAGTGATTAGATAGGTAGGATAGGAACCAAGAAGGGACTGAAGTGTATGAGAAGAGAGTGATCAACCGTGTCAAAAGCATCAGAGAGACCTTACTCTATGATGCAGAGAGGCCTTACTCTATGATGCAGAGAGGCCTTACTCTATGATGCAGAGAGACCTTACTCTATGATGCAGAGAGACCTTACTCTATGATGCAGAGAGACCTTACTCTATGATGCAGAGAGGCCTTATTCTATGATGCAGAGAGGCCTTATTCTATGATGCAGAGAGGCCTTACTCTATGATGCAGAGAGACCTTACTCTATGATGCAGAGAGGCCTTATTCTATGATGCAGAGAGGCCTTATTCTATGATGCAGAGAGGCCTTACTCTATGATGCAGAGAGACCTTACTCTATGATGCAGAGAGGCCTTACTCTATGATGCAGAGAGACCTTACTCTATGATGCAGAGAGACCTTACTCTATGATGCAGAGAGGCCTTACTCTATGATGCAGAGAGACCTTACTCTATGATGCAGAGAGACCTTACTCTATGATGCAGAGAGACCTTACTCTATGATGCAGAGAGGCCTTACTCTATGATGCAGAGAGGCCTTACTCTATGATGCAGAGAGGCCTTACTCTATGATGCAGAGAGGCCTTACTCTATGATGCAGAGAGACCTTACTCTATGATGCAGAGAGACCTTACTCTATGATGCAGAGAGGCCTTACTCTATGATGCAGAGAGACCTTACTCTATGATGCAGAGAGGCCTTACTCTATGATGCAGAGAGGCCTTACTCTATGATGCAGAGAGACCTTACTCTATGATGCAGAGAGACCTTACTCTATGATGCAGAGAGACCTTACTCTATGATGCAGAGAGGCCTTACTCTATGATGCAGAGAGGCCTTACTCTATGATGCAGAGAGACTTTACTCTATGATGCAGAGAGACCTTACTCTATGATGCAGAGAGACCTTACTCTATGATGCAGAGAGACCTTACTCTATGATGCAGAGAGACCTTACTCTATGATGCAGAGAGACCTTACTCTATGATGCAGAGAGACCTTACTCTATGATGCAGAGAGACCTTACTCTATGATGCAGAGAGACCTTACTCTATGATGCAGAGAGACCTTACTCTATGATGCAGAGAGACCTTACTCTATGATGCAGAGAGGCCTTACTCTATGATGCAGAGAGACCTTACTCTATGATGCAGAGAGGCCTTACTCTATGATGCAGAGAGGCCTTACTCTATGATGCAGAGAGGCCTTACTCTATGATGCAGAGAGACCTTACTCTATGATGCAGAGAGACCTTACTCTATGATGCAGAGAGGCCTTACTCTATGATGCAGAGAGGCCTTACTCTATGATGCAGAGAGGCCTTACTCTATGATGCAGAGAGGCCTTACTCTATGATGCAGAGAGGCCTTACTCTATGATGCAGAGAGGCCTTACTCTATGATGCAGAGAGGCCTTACTCTATGATGCAGAGAGGCCATTACTCAATAAGAAGGGTGTAATGGCCTTTAGACTTTGCAGTGACCAGGACATTCTCTACTTTACTGTCTCTGTGGAGTGTTGGGAACGAAAGTCTGACTAAAGTGGGTCCAATAAGTTGTGCGAGTTAAGAAAATGTGTGAGGTGAATGTAGGCAAGTCTCTCAGGTAGCTTGGAGGGTATCCTGTCTTTAGGTCGACCTCACTTAGGTTGACAATGTCTAGGTCGACTACTATTGGTCAACAGTAACTAGTTCGACAGGGTCTCTAGGTCAACATGTTCTAGGTCGACAGGTCAAAAGGTCGACATGAGTTTTCCATTATTATTATTTTTTTTACTTTTTAATACTTAACAATCCACGTGGACTACGATTGGGAATAGTAACCTTGCCTGAAGCATGGCGAGCGAAGCGACACAGTGCACTAATTGGGGTTCCTGGTCACTGTATGGAGAAAACGACACCCCCAAAAACATAAAAAACTAATGTCGACATTTTGACCTGTCGACTTAGAACAGGACGACCTAGAAACCCTGTCGACCTAGACACTGTCGACCTAAGTGTGGTGGACTTTCCATACTATACCCACTTGGAGGGGCATGGGAGCGGAGAGATGGGATGTTAGTTACAGAGTTAGGGTCAGAATGGGAGTAATCACTGCTGGAACAGGGATGGAAAGATACCAGTAGGGAGCAGTGGCGGCGTCTTCTTACCAAATGTCCAGAGAGGAGAGTCAACAGCCAGCAGGTCCTGGGACTGAGAACAAGGGTGACGTGGTAGTAAGGTAGGTGTATGAGGGTAAATAGTATTGGCAAAAGTGAATAACAAGGGTGCTATTAGTATAGTAAGGTAGGTGATGTAGGTAGGTGTGTAGGTAGCAGTAGTGGAGAACAAGGGTGATATCAGGTAGTATAGTAAGGTAGGTGTATGTATTTGGGAAGGTAGTTGCAAGTGTGTAGGTGGTAATAGTGGAGAACAAGGGTGATATTTGTTACAATAGTCAACGGAGACTGCCCCAGGTAAAAACCACCACCCGATCACTGTCAGTGAAGCCAGATGCCATCCATGACTGGCAGTGACTTCCTATTGGAAGTCCTTCCTGTCAGTCACAGATACACAAGGCAGTCCCATTGGGAGGTTTCCTCCCTCTGGGACTGCCAGACAGGGCTGCGATTAGCAGAGAGCTGGCTTCCTGTAGGAAGCCACTTCCTGCCTTTCACACAGCCCAATTCGGCATATATGGGCTGTAGCCGACGCAGTCTATAGAAGCTGGGGGATTGCTTAGGTGCAGTCACACTGCAGTGTCCGCGCATTCACTGGTCCCGGCACCTGCTGGATCCTTTGTGCAGATGCCAGGACTCAGAGCTGGCTGTTACCTCCTCACTGGGCACGGAGGTAATGGAAGCCCCCCTACTTATGGTAAGTAGGAGCTGCCACTGATAGAAAGCTATGTGGATGAGGATACATACCTGGGATTGTGATAGGTGTGGTGACACGGGATAGTAATAATAGGAGTAGTGACATGGGATAGTAATAATAGGAGTAGTGACATGGGAGAGTAATAATAGGAGTAGTGACATGGGATAGTAATAATAGGAGTAGTGACACGGGATAGTAATAATAGGAGTAGTGACACGGGATAGTAATAATAGGAGCAGTGACACGGGATAGTAATAATATGCATAGTGACACGGGATAGTAATAATAGGAGTAGTGACACGGGATAGTAATAACAGGAGCAGTGACACAGGATAGTAATAATATGCGTAGTGACACAGGATAGTAATAATAGGAGCATTGACACGGGATAGTAATAATAGGAGTAGTGACACGGGATAGTAATAATATGCGTAGTGACACGGGATAGTAATAATAGGAGTAGTGACACGGGATAGTAATAATATGCGTAGTAACATGGGATAGTAATAATAGGAGTAGTGACATGGGATTGTGATAGGTGTAGTGACATGGGATAGCAATAATAGGAGCAGTGACACATGATAGTAATAATAGGAGCAGTGACACGGGATAGTAATAATATGCGTAGTGACACAGGATAGTAATAATAGGCGCAGTGACACGGATAGTAATAATAGGAGCAGTGACACGGGATAGTAATAATAGGTGTAGTGACACGGGATAGTAATAATAGGTGTAGTGACACGGGATAGTAATAATAGGTGTGATATGGGACAGTAATAATAGGAGCAGTGACACGGGATAGTAATAATAGGAGCAGTGACACGGGATAGTAATAATAGGAGCAGTGACACGGGATAGTAATAATAGGAGCAGTGACACGGGATAGTAATAATAGGAGCAGTGACACGGGATAGTAATAATAGGAGTAGTGACACGGGATAATATTAATAGGAGTAGTGACACGGGATAGTAATAATATGCGTAGTAACATGGGATAGTAATAATAGGAGTAGTGACATGGGATTGTGATAGGTGTAGTGACACGGGATAGTAATAATAGGAGCAGTGACACGGGATAGTAATAATATGCGTAGTGACAGGATAGTAATAATAGGCGCAGTGACACGGGATAGTAATAATAGGAGCAGTGACACGGGATAGTAATAATAGGAGTAGTGACACGGGATAGTACTGATAGGAGTAGTGACACGGGATAGTAATAATATGCGTAGTAACATGGGATAGTAATAATAGGAGTAGTGACATGGGATTGTGATAGGTGTAGTGACATGGGATAGCAATAATAGGAGCAGTGACACATGATAGTAATAATAGGAGCAGTGACACGGGATAGTAATAATATGCGTAGTGACACAGGATAGTAATAATAGGCGCAGTGACACGGATAGTAATAATAGGAGCAGTGACACGGGATAGTAATAATAGGTGTAGTGACACGGGATAGTAATAATAGGTGTAGTGACACGGGATAGTAATAATAGGTGTAGTGATATGGGACAGTAATAATAGGTAAAGTGACACGGGATAGTAATAATAGGAGCAGTGACACGGGATAGTAATAATAGGAGCAGTGACACGGGATAGTAATAATAGGTGTAGTAACATGGGATTGTAATAACAGGAGTAGTGACATGGGAAAGTAATAATAGGTATAGTGACACGGGATAGTAATAATAGGAGTAGTGACACGGGAAAGTAATAATAGGAGCAGTGACACGGGATAGTAATAATAGGTGTAGTGACATGGGATTGTGATAGGTGTAGTAACATGGGATTGTAATAACAGGAGTAGTGGCATGGGAAAGTAATAATAGGTATAGTGACATGGGATAGTAATAATAGGAGCAGTGACACGGGATAGTAAGAATAGGAGCAGTGACACGGGATAGTAATAATAGGCGCAGTGACACGGGATACTAATAATAGGAGCAGTGACACAGGATAGTAATAATAGGAGCAGTGACACGGGATAGTAATAATAGGCGCAGTGACACGGGATAGTAATAATAGGCGCAGTGACACGGGATAGTAATAGTAGGCGCAGTGACACGGGATAGTAATAATAGGCGCAGTGACACGGGATAGTAATAATAGGAGCAGTGACACGGGATAGCAATAATAGTAGCAGTGACACGGGATAGCAATAATAGGCGCAGTGACACGGGATAGTAATAATAGGAGCAGTGACAAGGGATATTAATAATAGGAGCAGTGACAAGGGATAGTAATAATAGGAGCAGTGACACAGGATAGTAATAATAGGAGCAGTGACACAGGATAGTAATAATAGGAGCAGTGACACAGGATAGTAATAATAGGAGCAGTGACACAGGATACTAATAATAGGAGCAGGGACACGGGATAGTAATAATAGGAGCAGTGACACAGGATAGTAATAATAGGAGCAGGGACATGGGATAGTAATAATAGGAGCAGTGACACGGGATAGTAATAATAGGAGCAGTGACAAGGGATAGTAATAATAGGAGCAGTGACATGGGATTTTGATAGGTGTAGTAACACGGGATAGTAATAATAGGCACAGTGACACAGGATAGTAATAATAGTAGCAGTGACACGGGATAGTAATAATAGGAGCAGTGACACGGGATAGTAATAATATGCGTAGTGACACAGGATAGTAATAATAGGAGTAGTGACACGGGATAGTAATAATAGGAGCAGTGACACGGGATAGTAATAATAGGAGCAGTGACACGGGATAGTAATAATAGGAGCAGTGACACGGGATAGTAATAATAGGAGCAGTGACACGGGATAGTAATAATATGCGTAGTGACACAGGATAGTAATAATAGGAGCAGTGACACAGGATAGTAATAATATGCGTAGTGACACAGGATAGTAATAATAGGAGCAGTGACACGGGATAGTAATAATATGCATAGTGACACAGGATAGTAATAATAGGAGCAGTGATACGGGATAGTAATAATATGCATAGTGACACAGGATAGTAATAATAGGAGTAGTGACACGGGATAGTAATAATAGGAGCAGTGGCACGGGATAGTAATAATAGGAGCAGTGACACGGGATAGTAATAATAGGAGCAGTGACTCGGGATAGTAATAATATGCGTAGTGACACAGGATAGTAATAATAGGAGCAGTGACACAGGATAGTAATAATATGCGTAGTGACACAGGATAGTAATAATAGGAGCAGTGACACGGGATAGTAATAATAGGAGTAGTGACACAGGATAGTAATAATATGCGTAGTGACACGGGATAATAATAATAGGAGTAGTGACACGGGATAGTAATAATATGCGTAGTAACATGGGATAGTAATAATAGGAGTAGTGACATGGGATTGTGACAGGTGTAGTGACACGGGATAGTAATAATAGGAGCAGTGACACGGGATAGTAATAATATGCATAGTGACACAGGATAGTAATAATAGGAGTAGTGACACGGGATAGTAATAATAGGAGCAGTGACACGGGATAGTAATAATAGGAGCAGTGACACGGGATAGTAATAATATGCGTAGTGACACAGGATAGTAATAATAGGAGTAGTGACACGGGATAGTAATAATAGGAGCAGTGACACTGGATAGTAATAATAGGAGCAGTGACACGGGATAGTAATAATAGGAGCAGTGACAGGGGATAGTAATAATATGTGTAGTGACACAGGATAGTAATAATAGGAGCAGTGACACGGGATAGTAATAATAGGAGCAGTGACACAGGATAGTAATAATATGCGTAGTGACACAGAATAGTAATAATAGGAGCAGTGACACGGGATAGTAATAATAGGAGCAGTGACACAGGATAGTAATAATATGCGTAGTGACACAGGATAGTAATAATAGGAGCAGTGACACGGGATAGTAATAATAGGAGCAGTGACACGGGATAGTAATAATATGCGTTGTGACACAGGATAGTAATAGTAGGAGCAGTGACACGGGATAGTAATAATAGGAGTAGTGACACGGGATAGTAATAATATGCGTAGTGACATGGGTAGTAATAATAGGAGCAGTGACATGGGATTTTGATAGGTGTAGTGACACGGGATAGTAATAATAGGAGCAGTACCACGGGATAGTAATAATAGGAGCAGTGACACGGGATAGTAATAATATGCGTAGTAACATGGGATAGTAATAATAGGAGTAGTAACATGGGATTGGGATAGGTGTAGTGACACGGGATAGTAATAATAGGAGCAGTGACACGGGATAGTAATAATAGGAGTAGTGACATGGGATAGTAATAATATGCGTAGTGACACGGGATAGTAATAATAGGAGTAGTGACACGGGATAGTAATAATAGGAGTAGTGACACGGGATAGTAATAATATGCGTAGTGACACGGGATAGTAATAATAGGAGTAGTGACACGGGATAGTAATAATATGCGTACAGTGGCGGATCCAGGGGGGGGCACTCGGGCCCGTGCCCCCCCTGTCATTTGTGGCTTTCCCCCCCCGTCCCCCCCCCACCCGCGGCGTCGGCGCCGCACAGGGAGATGACGGGCGCCCGCTGAGATTGTGTTACCAGCGGGCGCCCGTCTCCCTGCACAGCGGTAGCCGGAGGCAGGAGCTCAGTACTGAGCTCCGGCTTCCGGCGCTGTCACTGCGCCGTGCGCTATGGGAGAGACGTCAGTCATGACGTCTCTCTCATAGTACTGAGGAGAGGACGCCAGCCAGAAGGGGGACTGCAGCGGCGCGGGAACGGGGCTCGGTAAGTATTATGTTTTTTTCTTCCTTAATGCAGCGGGGGCATCTCCTGGGGGAAACTACGGGGGGACATTACTATTGGGGGGGGGGCACCAACAAGGGACATTACTACTGGGGGGGCATCAACAAGGGGCATTACTACTGAGGGGGGGCATTACTACTGGGGGCATTATAACGGGGGGCATCACTACTGGGGGGGCAGCTACTGGGGGCATTATTACTGGGGGGGCAGCTACTGGGGGCATTATTACTGGGGGGCACCTACAGGGGGCATTACTACTTGGGGGCTAAACTACAGGGGCATTACTACTTGGGGGCTAAACTACAGGGGGAGCCAAACTACTGGGGGCATAACTACAGGGGCCAAACTATTGGGGGCATTACTACTTGGGGGCTAAACTACAGGGGCATTACTACTTGGGGGCTAAACTACAGGGGGAGCCAAACTACTGGGGGCATAACTACAGGGGCCAAACTATTGGGGGCATTACTACTGGAGGCTAAACTATAAGGGGGGCATAACTACAGGGGCTAAACTGCAATGGGGCAAACTACAGGGAGGCATTACTACTGGTGGCTAAACTATAAGGGGGGCATAACTACAGGGGCTAAACTACAATGGGGCAAACTATAGGGGCGCATTACTACTGGTGGCTAAACTACTGGGGTCATAACTGCAGGGGCATTACCACTGGGGGCATAATGACTGGGGGCATTACTACAGGCAACATTACTACTGGGGGCAATACGGGCATTGCATAAGGGACACCACTACTATGGGGTCTATATAAGGAGCACTACCAGTACAGTGGACATTGCATAATGAGCGCTACAACTGTGGGCATTGTATAAGAAGCGCCACCTCACATGCACCGAAGCTGCACGCAAATGTACTTGCCCCATCCATGGTGCCCCCCCTATCATTTTCTTCTGGATCCGCCCCTGTATGCGTAGTAACATGGGATAGTAATAATAGGAGTAGTGACATGGGATTGTGATAGGTGTAGTGACACGAGATAGTAATAATAGGAGCAGTGACACGGGATAGTAATAATAGGAGTAGTGACACGGGATAATAATAATAGGAGTAGTGACACGGGATAGTAATAATATGCGTAGTAACATGGGATAGTAATAATAGGAGTAGTAACATGGGATTGGGATAGGTGTAGTGACACGGGATAGTAATAATAGGCGCAGTGACACGGGATAGTAATAATAGGAGTAGTGACACGGGATAGTAATAATATGCGTAGTGACACGGGATAGTAATAATAGGAGTAGTGACACGGGATAGTAATAATATGTGTAGTAACACGGGATAGTAATAATAGGAGTAGTGACACGGGATAGTAATAATAGGAGCAGTGACACGGGATAGTAATAATAGGAGCAGTGACACGGGATAGTAATAATAGGAGCAGTGACACGGGATAGTAATAATATGCGTAGTGACACAGGATAGTAATAATAGGAGCAGTGACACAGGATAGTAATAATAGGCGCAGTGACACGGGATAGTAATAATAGGAGTAGTGACACGGGATAGTAATAATATGCGTAGTGACACGGGATAGTAATAATAGGAGTAGTGACACGGGATAGTAGTAATATGTGTAGTAACACGGGATAGTAATAATAGGAGCAGTGACACGGGATAGTAATAATAGGAGCAGTGACACGGGATAGTAATAATATGCGTAGTGACACGGGATAGTAATAATAGGAGCAGTGACACAGGATAGTAATAATAGGAGCAGTGACACGGGATAGTAATAACAGGAGCAGTGACACTGGATAGTAATAATAGGAGCAGTGACACAGGATAGTAATAACAGGAGCAGTGACACTGGATAGTAATAATATGCGTAGTGACACAGGATAGTAATAATAGGAGTAGTGACACGGGATAGTAATAATAGGAGCAGTGACACTGGATAGTAATAATAGGAGCAGTGACACGGGATAGTAATAATAGGAGCAGTGACACGGGATAGTAATAATATGCGTAGTGACACAGGATAGTAATAATAGGAGCAGTGACACAGGATAGTAATAATATGCGTAGTGACACAGGATAGTAATAATAGGAGCAGTGACACAGGATAGTAATAATATGCGTAGTGACACGGGATAGTAATAATAGGAGCAGTGACACGGGATAGTAATAACAGGAGCAGTGACAAGGGATAGTAATAATATGCGTAGTGACACAGGATAGTAATAATAGGAGCAGTGACACAGGATAGTAATAATATGCGTAGTGACACAGGATAGTAATAATAGGAGCAGTGACACGGGATAGTAATAATAGGAGCAGTGACACAGGATAGTAATAATATGCGTAGTGACACAGGATAGTAATAATAGGAGTAGTGACATGGGATAGTAATAAGAGGAGCAGTGACACGGGATAGTAATAATATGCGTAGTGACATGGGATAATAATAATAGGAGCAGTGACACGGGATAGTAATAATATGCGTAGTGACACAGGATAGTAATAATAGGAGCAGTGACACGGGATAGTTATAATAGGAGCAGTGACACGGGATATTAATAATATGCGTAGTGACACAGGATAGTAATAATAGGAGCAGTCACAGGGGTAGGAATAATAGGAGTAGTGACACGGGATAGTAATAATATGCGTAGTGACACGGGATAATAATAATAATAATAGGAGTAGTGACACGGGATAGTAATAAAAGCGTAGTAACATGGGATAGTAATAATAGGAGCAGTGACATGGGATTGTGATAGGTGTAGTGACACGGGATAGTAATAATAGGAGCAGTGACACGGGATAGTAATAATAGGAGTAGTGACACGGGATAGTAATAATATGCGTAGTAACATGGGATAGTAATAATAGGAGTAGTAACATGGGATTGGGATAGGTGTAGTGACACGGGATAGTAATAATAGGAGCAGTGACACGGGATAGTAATAATAGGAGTAGTGACACTGGATAGTAATAATATGCGTAGTGACACGGGATAATAATAATAGTAGTAGTGACACGGGATAGTAATAATAGGAGTAGTGACACGGGATAGTAATAATATGCGTAGTGACACGGGATAGTAATAATAGGAGTAGTGACACGGGATAGTAATAATATGCGTAGTAACATGGGATAGTAATAATAGGAGTAGTAACATGGGATTGGGATAGGTGTAGTGACACTGGATAGTAATAATAGGAGCAGTGACACGGGATAGTAATAATAGGAGCAGTGACACGGGATAGTAATAATAGGAGTAGTGACACGGGATAGTAATAATATGCGTAGTGACACGGGATAGTAATAATAGTAGTGACACGGGATAGTAATAATATGCGTAGTAACATGGGATAGTAATAATAGGAGTAGTGACATGGGATTGTGATAGGTGTAGTGACACGGGATAGTAATAATAGGAGCAGTGACACGGGACAGTAATAATATGCGTAGTGACAGGATAGTAATAATAGGCGCAGTGACACGGGATAGTAATAATAGGAGCAGTGACACGGGATAGTAATAATAGGAGTAGTGACGCGGGATAGTAATAATAGGAGTAGTGACACGGGATAGTAATGATAGGAGTAGTGACACGGGATAGTAATAATATGCGTAGTAACATGGGATAGTAATAATAGGAGTAGTGACATGGGATTGTGATAGGTGTAGTGACACGGGATAGTAATAATAGGAGCAGTGACACGTGATAGTAATAATAGGAGCAGTGACACGGGATAGTAATAATATGCGTAGTGACACAGGATAGTAATAATAGGCGCAGTGACACGGGATAGTAATAATAGGAGCAGTGACACGGGATAGTAATAATAGGTATAGTGACACAGGATAGTAATAATAGGAGCAGTGACACGGGATAGTAATAATATGCGTAGTGACACGGGATAGTAATAATAGGCGCAGTGACACGGGATAGTAATAATAGGAGCAGTGACACGGGATAGTAATAATAGGTGTAGTGATACGGGATAGTAATAATATGCGTAGTGACACGGGATAGTAATAATAGGTGTAGTGATACGGGATAGTAATAATATGCGTAGTGACACGGGATAGTAATAATATGCGTAGTGACACAGGATAGTAATAATAGGAGCAGTGACACGGGATAGTAATAATAGGTGTAGTGATACGGGATAGTAATAATATGCGTAGTGACACGGGATAGTAATAATAGGAGCAGTGACACGGGATAGTAATAATAGGTATAGTGACACGGGATAGTAATAATAGGAGCAGTGACACGGGATAGTAATAATAGGAGTAGTGACACGGGATAGTAATAATAGGAGCAGTGACACGGGATAGTAATAATAGGAGCAGTGACACGGGATAGTAATAATAGGTGTAGTGATACGGGATAGTAATAATATGCGTAGTGACACGGGATAGTAATAATAGGTGTAGTGATACGGGATAGTAATAATATGCGTAGTGACACGGGATAGTAATAATATGCGTAATGACACAGGATAGTAATAATAGGAGCAGTGACACGGGATAGTAATAATAGGTGTAGTGATACGGGATAGTAATAATATGCGTAGTGACACGGCATAGTAATAATAGGCGCAGTGACACGGGATAGTAATAATAGGAGCAGTGACACGGGATAGTAATAATAGGAGCAGTGACACGGGATAGTAATAATAGGTATAGTGACACGGGATAGTAATAATAGGAGCAGTGACACGGGATAGTAATAATATGCGTAGTGACACAGGATAGTAATAATAGGAGCAGTGACACGGGATAGTAATAATAGGTGTAGTGATACGGGATAGTAATAATATGCGTAGTGACACGGGATAGTAATAATAGGCGCAGTGACACGGGATAGTAATAATAGGAGCAGTGATACGGGATAGTAATAATATGCGTAGTGACACGGGATAGTAATAATAGGTGTAGTGACACAGGATAGTAATAATAGGAGCAGTGACACGGGATAGTAATAATAGGTGTAGTGATACGGGATAGTAATAATATGCGTAGTGACACGGGATAGTAATAATAGGCGCAGTGACACGGGATAGTAATAATAGGAGCAGTGACACGGGATAGTAATAATAGGTGTGGTGATACGGGATAGTGTCAAAGTCGAAAAATATCATGATGCATATGCCTTGCACTAATCCCATGCACATGCCCACTGCTCGTGCACTCAGTCCCCCGTACGTGCACATCCCCGCAGGTTGCGTAAGGGGCGCACCAGCATCTCGTGTGCATAAGATGTGTATTTACGGCGGAGTTTGTGAGCGTGTAGCGTGCGACTCGATCGTAGCAAATTTAACCCATATAGTGCATTTTGTAGTTAATATTCCCCTAGACCATGTCAGCGAGTATGATTAGTTTAAACAGTTCCTAGACAGAGGGGTTCCTCTTTGCATGATAGGAAGGGTCAGACAAAGGTTGAAAGGTGGTGGCTAGTATCCAGCTGTAGGGTATTTTAAGGGTAATATTCCGATGTTAGTTAGGAAAGGATCGCTCGCTCCTGCGTATAGTTATGTACAGAAGTAGATTATGAACATTAACTGTATTTGCTGTAAATTACACATGCGGCGGGAATCCTGAGGATACCTCCCACCAGAGCAGTTGGGGAAAGACACAGCCCACCTGTTCAAATCCACCTATGACCTTTGCTATAATGTAGAGACACATCCCTGTGTCCAATGAACAATAAGATTACAGGGACCATTGTATTGTGAATGTATGTTGTGTATATAAAGACCACTGTTGCCTGGCCAGCCTCACTCTCTCTGAAGGCTTTCTACCTGATAGCTGAGGACTGGACTCCAGGTCGCGCTTGCGAAAGATTCCCCACGTATGTATATTCTCTGTAGCCATTGTTCGTTTTATTCTCTGTTATTCTGTTAGATTTCTGTATAAGCTTGTAGTGTATAACTTGTATTGTTTTTCCCTTTTTCTCTGAATAATCCACGGCAGTGTTAGAGCTGCTGTGGTTATAACCCAAAACCCGGTGTTGTGTCTTCACTTTCCTGCAAAGGGCTTTCTTAGCGTCTTAATCGCTCAAACAGCCTACACATTGTTAAGGGTTTTAAGCGTTACATCATTACAGTATTTGACTATTTAAGGTTTAGAGCATAAGCATATCCTTACTGTGTTTTATTAATAAGGTTTAAAGGTTATCAACTGTATGTGCGCTCGCTGTGTGTATTCCGTACACTCAGCGCAGCGTGTGTACGCCAAGTGCGTACCACGTACAGTACTCTGTGCGCAAATAGCGTACAAAGTGCGTAGCTCGTGCACGTGGTCTAGCGGCCATAGCGGCTCAACGGTAATGGTATATAGCTTTATGTTACAAGATAATAATTGACATTATCAATAGTAATAATAGGTGTAGTGATATGGGACAGTAATAATAGGTGTAGTGACATGGGATAGTAATAATAGGAGCAGTGACACGGGATAGTAATAATAGGAGTAGTGACATGGGATAGTAATAATAGGAGCAGTGACACGGGATAGTAATAATAGGAGCAGTGACACGGGATAGTAATAATAGGAGCAGTGACACAGGATAGTAATAATAGGAGCAGTGACACGGGATAGTAATAATAGGTGCAGTGACACGGGATAGTAATAATAGGAGCAGTGACACGGGATAGTAATAATAGGAGTAGTGACACAGGATAGTAATAATAGGCGCAGTGACACGGGATAGTAATAGTAGGAGCAGTGACACGGGATAGTAATAATAGGAGCAGTGACACGGGATTGTAATAATATGCGTAGTGACACAGGATAGTAATAATAGGAGCAGTGACACGGGATAGTAATAATAGGAGTAGTGACATGGGATAGTAATAATAGGAGCAGTGACACGGGATAGTAAATAAGATTTTACTCACCGGTAAATCTATTTCTCGTAGTCCGTAGTGGATGCTGGGGACTCCGTAAGGACCATGGGGAATAGCGGCTCCGCAGGAGACTGGGCACAGCTAAGAAAGATTTAGGACTACCTGGTGTGCACTGGCTCCTCCCACTATGACCCTCCTCCAGACTTCAGTAAGGATACTGTGCCCGGAAGAGCTGACACAATAAGGAAGGATTTTGAATCCCGGGTAAGACTCATACCAGCCACACCAATCACACCGTATAACTCGTGATAATATACCCAGTTAACAGTATGAACACAACAGAGCCTCTCAAAAGATGGCTCAACAATAACCCTTGTAGTTAACAAGAACAATATACAAGCATTGCAGACAGTCCGCACTTGGGACGGGCGCCCAGCATCCACTACGGACTACGAGAAATAGATTTACCGGTGAGTAAAATCTTATTTCTCTGACGTCCTAGTGGATGCTGGGGACTCCGTAAGGACCATGGGGATATAGCGGCTCCGCAGGAGACAGGGCACAATAATAAAAGCTTTAGGATCAGGTGGTGTGCACTGGCTCCTCCCCCTATGACCCTCCTCCAAGCCTCAGTTAGATTTTTGTGCCCGGCCGAGAAGGGTGCAATCTAGGTGGCTCTCCTGAGCTGCTTAGAATAAAAGTTTAAGTTAGGTTTTTATCTTTCAGTGAGACCTGCTGGCAACAGGCTCACTGCTACGAGGGACTTAGGGGAGAGAAGTAAACTCACCTGCGTGCAGGATGGATTTGCTTCTTAGGCTACTGGACACCATTAGCTCCAGAGGGAGTTGGAACACAGGTCTCACCCTGGGGTTCGTCCCGGAGCCGTGCCGCCGACCCCCCTTGCAGATGCCGAAGTTGAAGAGGTCCAGAAACAGGCGGCAGAAGACTTTCAGTCTTCATAAGGTAGCGCACAGCACTGCAGCTGTGCGCCATTGTTGTCAGCACACTTCACCAACAGTCACCAACTGTCACTGAGGGTGCAGGGCGCTGGGGGGGGCGCCCTGGGCAGCAATGTATAATACCTTTTTATGGCTAAAATACATCACATATAGCCCTTGAGGCTATATGGATGTATTTAACCCCTGCCAGATCTCACAAACTCCGGGAGAAGAGCCCGCCGAAAAGGGGGCGGGGCCTATTCTCCTCAGCACACGGCGCCATTTTCCTGCTCAGCTCTGCTGTGAGGAAGGCTCCCAGGCTCTCCCCTGCACTGCACTACAGAAACAGGGTTAAAACAGAGAGGGGGGGCACTTATTTGGCGATATGATTACATATATAAAAATGCTATAAGGGAAAACACTTGTATAAGGGGTTGTCCCTGTATAATTATAGCGTTTTTGGTGTGTGCTGGCAAACTCTCCCTCTGTCTCCCCAAAGGGCTAGTGGGGTCCTGTCCTCTATCAGAGCATTCCCTGTGTGTGTGCTGTGTGTCGGTACGTGTGTGTCGACATGTAGGAGGACGATGTTGGTGAGGAGGCGGAGCAAATTGCCTGTATTGGTGATGTCACTCTCTAGGGAGTCGACACTGGAATGGATGGCTTATTTAGGAATTACGTGATAATGTCAACACGCTGCAAGGTCGGTTGACGACATGAGACGGCCGGCAAACAAATTAGTACCTGTCCAGGCGTCTCAGACACCGTCAGGGGCTTGTAAAAACGCCCATTTACCTCAGTCGGTTGACACAGACACGGACACTGACTCCAGTGTCGACGGTGAATAAACAAACGTATTTTCCTTTAGGGCCACACGTTTCATGTTAAGGGCAATGAAGGAGGTGTTACATATTTCTGATACTACAAGTACCACAAATAAGGGTATTATGTAGGGTGTGAATAAACTACTTGTAGTTTTTCCTGAATCAGATAAATTAAATGAAGTGTGTGATGATACGTGGGTTTCCTCCGATAGAAAATTATTGGCGGTATACCCTTTCCCGCCAGAAGTTAGGGCGAGTTGGGAAACACACCTTAGGGTGGATAAGGTGCTCACACGCTTATAAAAACAAGGGGCGTTACCGTCTCCAGATACGGCAGCCCTCAAGGAGCCAGCTGATAGGAAGCTGAAAAATATCCTAAAAGTATATACACACATACTGGTGTTATACTACGACCAGCAATCGCCTCAGCCTGGATGTGCAGCGCTGAGGGGGCTTGGTCGGATTTCCTGACTGAAAATATTGATACCCTTGACAGGGACAAGATTTTATTGACTATAGATGCATTTCTATATATGCGAGATGCGCAGAGGGATATTTGCATTCTGGCATCAAGAGTAAATGTGATGTCCATATCTGCCAGACGAAGACACGACAGTGGTCAGGTGATGCAGATTCCAGACGGCACATGGAAGTATTGCCGTATAAAGGGGCGGTCCATCGGACCTGGTGGCCATGGCAACAGCTGAAAAATCCACCTTTTGTTACCCCAAGTCACATCTCAGCAGAAAAGGACACAGTCTTTTCAGTCTCAGTCCTTTCGTCCCCATAAGGGCAGGCGGACAAAAGGGCCAGTCATATCTGCCCAGGGGTAGAGGAAAGGGAAGAAGACTGCAGCAGGCAGCCCATTCCCAGGAACAGAAGCCCTCCACAGCTTCTGCCAAGTCCGCAGCATGACGCTGGGGCAGTACAAGCGGACTCAGGTGCGGTAGGGGGTCATCTCAAGAGTTTCAGCACGCAGGGGGCTCACTCACAAGTGGACTCCTGGATCCTACACGTAGTATCCCAGGTGTACATTGGAAATTCGAGACGTCTCCCCCTCACAAGTTCCTGAAGTCTGCTTTACCAACGTCTCCCTCCGACAGGGAGGCAGTATTGGGAACAATTCACAGGCTGTATTCCCAGCAGGTGATAATCAAAGTACCCCTTCTACAACAAGGGAAGGGGTATTATTCCACACTATATTGTGGTACTGAAGCCAGACGGCTCGGTGAGATCTGAAATATTTGAACACTTACATACAAGCGTTCAAATCAAGATGGAGTCACTCAGAGTAGTGATAGCGAACCAGGAAGAAGGGGACGATATGGTGTCACTGGATATCAGGGACGCTTACCTACATGTCCAAATTTGCCTTCTCACCAAGGGTACCTCAGGTTCGTGGTACAGAACTGTCACTATCAGTTCAGACGCTGCCGTTTGGATTGTCCACGGCACCCCGGGTCTTTACCAAGGTAATGGCCGAAATGATGATTCTTCTTAAAAGAAATATGGACGCTTTCCTGATAAAGGCAAGGTCCAGAGAACAGTTGGAGGTCGGAGTAGCACTATCTTAAGTAGTTCTACGACAGCACGAGTGGATTCTAAATATTCCAAAATCGCAGTTTTTTCCGACGACACGTCTACTGTTCCTAGGGATGATTCTGGACACAGTCCAGAAAAGGATGTTTTCTCCCGGAGAAGAAAGCCAGGGAGTTATCCGAGCTAGTCAGGAACCTCCTAAAACCAGGAAAAGTATCAGTGCATCATTGCACAAGGATCCTGTGAAAAATGGTGGTTTCTTACAAAGCGATCCCATTCGGTAGATTTCACGCAAGAACCTTTCCGTGGGATCTGCTGGAAAAATGGTCCGGATCGCATCTTCAGATGCATCAGCGGATAACCCTGTCTCCAAGGACAAGGGTGTTTCTTCTGCGGTGGCTGCAGAGTGCTCATCTATGAAAGGGCCGCAGATTCGGCATTCAGGACTGGGTCCTGGTGACCACGGATGCCAGCCTGAGTGGCTGGGGAGCAGTCACACAAGGAAAAAATTTCCAGAGAGTGTGATCAAGTCTGGAGACTTCTCTCCACATAAATATACTGGAGCTAAGGGCAATTTACAATGCTCTAAGCTTAGCAAGACCTCTGCTTCAAGGTCAGCCGGTATTGATCCAGTGGGACAACATCACGGCAGTCGCCCACGTAAACAGGGCGGCACAAGAAGCAGGAGGGAAATGGCAGAAACTACAAGGATTCTTCGCTGGGCGAAAAATCATGTGATAACACTCTCAGCAGTGTTCATTCCGGGAGTGGAAAACTGGGAAGCAGACTTCCTCAGCAGGCATGACCTCTACCCGGGAGAGTGGGGACTTCATCGGGAAGTCTTCCACATGATTGTAAACCGTTGGGAAAAACCAAAGGTGGACATGATGGCGTCCCGCCTGAACAAAAAACTAGACAGATATTGCGCCAGGTCAAGGGACCCTCAGGCAATAGCGGTGGACGCTCTGGTAACACTGTGGGTGTACCAGTCAGAGTATGTGTTCCCTCCTATGCCTCTCATACCAAAAGTACTGAGAATCATAAGAGGGAGATGAGTAAGAACGATACTCGTGGTTCCGGATTGGCCAAGAAGGACTTGGTACCCGAAACTTCAAGAGATGTTCACGGAAGACCCGTGGCCTCTACCTTTAAGAAAGGACCTGCTCCAGCAGGGGCCTTGTCTGTTCCAAGACTTACCGCGGCCGCGTTTGACGGCATGGCGGTTGAACGCCGGATCCTGAAAGGGCATTCCAGATGAAGTCATCCCTACCCTGGTCAAAGACAGGAAGGATGTAACCGCAAAACATTTTCACCGCATTTGGTGAAGATATGTTGCGTGGTGTGAGGCCAAGAAGGCCCCTACAGAGGAATTCCAACTGGGTCGTTTCCTACATTTCCTGAAAACAGGACTGTCTATGGGCCTAAAATTAGGGTCCATTAAGGTTCAAATTTCGGCCCTGTCGAATTTCTTCCAGAAAGAACTGGCTTTAGTGCCTGACGTTCAGATGTTTGTAAAAGGGGTACTGCATATACAGCCTCATGTTGTGCCCCAGTGGCACCTTGGGATCTCAATGTTGTTTTGAGTTTCCTAAAGTCACATTGGTTTGAACCACTCACCACTGTGGACTTAAAATATCTCACATGGAAGGTGACGATGCTATTAGCCCTGGCTTCAGCCAGGCGTGTGTCAGAATTGGCGGCTTTATCATATATAAAGCCCTTACTTAATTTTTCATTCTGACAGGGCAGAATTGAGGACTCGTCCTCAATTTCTCCTTAAGGTGTTTTCTGTTTTTCACATGAACCAACCTATTGTGGTACCTGCGGGTACTAGGGACTTGGAGGACTCCAAGTTACTTGACGTTGTCAGGGCCCTGAAAAATATGTTTCCAGGACGGCTGGAGTCAGAAAATCTGACTCGCTGTTTAGCCTGTATGCACCCAACAAGATGGGTGCTCCTGCTTCTAAGCAGACGATTGCTCGCTGGATTTGTAATACAATTCAGTTTACACATTCTGTGGCAGGCCTGCCACAGCCAAAATCTGTAAAAGCCCATTCCAAAAGGAAGGGGGCTCATCTTGGGCGACTGCCCGAGGGGTCTCGGCTTTACAACTTTGCCGAGCAGTTACTTGGTCAGGGGCAAACACGTTTGCTAAATTCTACAAATTTGATACCCTGGCTGAGGAGGACATGGAGTCTCTCATTCGGAGCTGCAGGGTCATCCGCACTCTCCCGCCCGTTTGGGAGCTTTGGTATAATCCCCATGGTCCTTACGGAGTCCCCAGCATCCACTAGGACGTCAGAGAAAATAAGATTTTACTTACCGATAAATCTATTTCTCGTAGTCCGTAGTGGATGCTGGGCGCCCATCCCAAGTGCGGATTGTCTGCAATACTTGTACATAGTTATTATTACAAAAATCGGGTTATTCTTGTTGTGAGCCATCTTGTCAGAGGCTCCTTCGTTGTTATCATACTGTTAACTGGGTTCAGATCACAGGTTGTACGGTGTAATTGGTGTGGCTGGTATGAGTCTTACCCGGGATTCAATATCCTTCCTTATTATGCACGCTCGTCCGGGCACAGTATCCTAACTGAGGCTTGGAGGAGGGTCATAGGGGGAGGAGCCAGTGCACACCACCTGATCCTAAAGCTTTTATTATTGTGCCCTGTCTCCTGCGGAGCCGCTATATCCCCATGGTCCTTACGGAGTCCCCAGCATCCACTACGGACTACGAGAAATAGATTTATCGGTAAGTAAAATCTTATTTTTCTCTGACGTCCTAGTGGATGCTGGGGACTCCGTAAGGACCATGGGGATTATACCAAAGCTCCCAAACGGGCGGGAGAGTGCGGATGACTCTGCAGCACCGAATGAGAGAACTCAAGGTCCTCCTCAGCCAGGGTATCAAATTTGTAGAATTTTGCAAACGTGTTTGCCCCTGACCAAGTAGCAGCTCGGCAAAGTTGTAAAGCCGAGACCCCTCGGGCAGCCGCCCAAGAAGAGCCCACTTTCCTCGTGGAATGGGCTTTTACAGATTTAGGCTGCGGCAGGCCAGCCACAGAATGCGCAAGCTGAATTGTGCTACAAATCCAGCGAGCAATAGTCTGCTTTGAAGCAGGAGCACCCATCTTGTTTGGTGCATACAGGATAAATAGCGAGTCAGTCTTCCTGACTCCAGCCGTCCTGGAAACATAAATTTTCAAGGCCCTGACTACGTCCAGTAACTTGGAATCCTCCAAGTCCCTAGTAGCCGCAGGCACCACGATAGGTTGGTTCAAGTGAAAAGCTTATACCACCTTAGGAAGAAACTGGGGACGAGTCCTCAATTCTGCCCTATCCATATGGAAAATCAAATAGGGGCTTTTACATGACAAAAACGCCAATTCTGACACACGCCTTGACGAAGCCAAGGCCAAAAGCATGACCACTTTCCACGTGAGATATTTTAAATCCACGATTTTGAGTGGCTCAAACCAATGTGACTTTAGGAAACCCAACACCACGTTGAGGTCCCACGGTGCCACTGGAGGCACAAAAGGAGGCTGAATATGCAGCACTCCCTTGACAAATGTCTGAACTTCAGGCAGTGAAGCCAGTTCTTTTTGGAAGAAATTCGACAGAGCCGAAATCTGGACCTTAATGGAACCCAGTTTTAGGCCCATAGTCACCCCTGACTGTAGGAAGTGCAGAAATCGACCTAGCTGGAATTCCTCCGTTGGGGCCTTCCTGGCCTCACACCACGCAACATATTTTCGCCATATGCGGTGATAATGTTGTACGGTTACATCTTTTCTAGCTTTAATAAGCGTAGGAATGACTTCCTCCGGAATACCCTTTTCTTTTAGGATCCGGTGTTCTAGCTTTTTGTTTAAGCGGGACGCCATCATGTCCACCTGTGGCTTTTCCCAACGGTTTACAATCAGTTGGAAGACTTCTGGATGAAGTCCCCACTCTCCCGGGTGGAGGTCGTGCCTGCTGAGGAAGTCTGCTTCCCAGTTGTCCACTCCCGGAATGAACACTGCTGACAGTGCTAACACGTGATTTTCCGCCCATCGGAGAATCCTTGTGGCTTCTGCCATCGCCGTCCTGCTTCTTGTGCCGCCCTGTCGATTTACATGGGCGACTGCCGTGATGTTGTCTGACTGGATCAGAAACGGCTTGTTTTGAAGCAGGGGCTTTGCTTGATTTAGGGCATTGTAAATGGCCCTCAGTTCCAGAGCATTTATGTGTAGGGAAGTCTCCTGACTTGACCAAAGTCCTTGGAAGTTTCTTCCCCGTGTGACTGCACCCCAGCCCCGAAGGCTGGCATCCGTGGTCACCAGGACCCAGTCCTGTATGCTGAATCTGCTGCCCTCTCTGAGATGAGCACTCTGCAGCCACCACAGCAGAGACACCCTGGTCCTTGGAGACAGGGTTATCAACCGATGCATTTGAAGATGCGATCCGGACCATTGGTCCAACAGGTCCCACTGAAAGGTTCTGGCATGGAACCTGCCGAATGGAATCGCTTCGTAGGAAGCTACCATCTTTCCCAGGTCTCGCGTGCAATGATGCACCGACACCTGTTTTGGTTTCAGGAGGCCTCTCACTAGAGATGACAGCTCCTTGGCTTTCTCCTCTGGGAGAAACACCTTTTTTTTTTTTTTTTTTTTTCTGGACTGTGTCCAGAATCATCCCCAGGAACAGTAGACGTGTCGCCGGAACCAGCTGAGACTTTGGAATATTCAGAATCCAACCGTGCTGGTGTAGCACCTCCTGAGATAATGCTACGCCGACCAACAACTGCTCTCTGGACCTCGCCCTTATAGGGAGATCGTCCAAGTATGGGATAATTAAAACTCCCTTTTTCCGAAGGAGTATCATCATTTCGGCCATTACCTTGGTAAATACCCTCGGTGCCGTGGACAGGCCGAACGGCAACGTCTGGAATTGGTAATGACAATCCTGTACCACAAATCTGAGGTACTCCTGGTGAGGATGGTAAATGGGGACATGCAGGTAAGCATCCTTGATGTCCAGAGATACCATGTAATCTCCCTCTTCCAGGCTTGCAATAACCGCCCTGAGCGATTCCATCTTGAACTTGAATTTTCTTAAATATGTGTTCAAGGATTTCAAATTTAAAATGGGTCTCCCCGAACCGTCCGGTTTCGGTACCACAAACATTGTGGAATAGTAACCCCGTCCTTGTTGAAGTAGGGGCACCTTGACTATCACCTGCTGGGAATACAGCTTGTGAATTGCCTCTAACACAGCCTCCCTTTCTGAAGGAGTCGTTGGTAAGGCAGATTTGAGGAAACAGCGGTGGGGGGGGGGGGGGGGATGTCTCGAATTCCAGCCTGTACCCCTGAGATACCACTTGAAGGATCCAGGGATCTACCTGTGAGCGAGCCCACTGATTGCTGAAGTTTTTGAGACGGCCCCCCACCGTACCTGGCTCCGCCTGCTGAGCCCCAGCGTCATGCGGCGGACTTAGCAGAAGAAGCGGGGGAGGACTTTTGTTCCTGGGAAGTGGCTGTATGCTGCAGCTTTTTTCCCCTACCTCTGCCTCTGGGCAGAAAGGACGCGCCTCTACCCCGTCTGCTCTTTTGGGGGCGAAAGGACTGCACCTGATAATACGGTGCTCTCTTTGGTTGTGAGGGGACATGTGGCAAAAATGCTGACTTCCCAGCTGTTGCTGTGGACACTAAGTCTGAAAGACCATCCCCGAACAACTCCTCACCCTTATAAGGCAAAACTTCCATGTGCCTTTTAGAATCTGCATCACCTGTCCACTGCCGGGTCCATAACCCTCTCCTGGCACAAATGGACAGTGCACTTATTTTTGATGCCAGCCGGCAAATATCCCTCTGTGCATCTCTTATGTATAAGACAGCGTCTTTAATATGCTCTACGTTTAGCAATATAGTGTCCCTGTCTAGGGTGTCAATGTTTTCTGACAGGGAGTATGACCATGCAGCTGCAGCACTGCACATCCATGCTGAGGCAATAGCTGGTCTCAGTATAATACCAGTGTGTGTATATATAGCTTTCTGGAGAGCCTCCTGCTTTCTGTCAGCAGGTTCCTTTAGGGCGGCCGTATCCTGGGACGGCAGTGCCACCTTTTTTGATAAGCGCGTAAGTGCTTTATCCACCCTAGGGGGTGTTTCCCAACGTGACTTATCCTCTGGCGGGAAAGGGTACGCCATTAGTAATTTTTTTGAAATTACCAATTTTTTATCGGGGGAAGCCCACGCTAGTTCACACATTTCATTCAATTCTTCAGAAGGGGGAAAAACTACTGGTAGTTTTTTCTCCCCAAACATAATACCCTTTTTTGTGGTACCTGGGGTCACCTCAGAAATGTGTAAAACATTTTTCATTGCCTCAATCATATAACGAGTGGCCCTATTGGACATTACATTAGTCTCTTCGTCGTCGACACTGGTATCAGTATCCGTGTCGACATCTGTGTCTGCCATCTGAGGTAGCGGGCGTTTTAGAGCCCCTGATGACTTTTGAGACGTCTGGGCAGGCACGGGCTGAGAAGCCGGCTGCCCCGCATTTGGCATGTCGTCAAATTTTTTTATGTAAGGAGTCGACACTTTCGCGTAATTCCTTCCACAAGTCCATCCACTCCGGTGTCTGCCCCGCAGGGGGTGACAACACATTTATAGGCACCTGCTCCTCCTCCACATAAGTCTCCTCATCAAACATGTCGACACAGCCATACCGACACACCGCACACACACAGGGAATGCTCTGACAGAAGACAGGACCCCACAAAGCCCTTTGGGGAGACAGAGAGAGAGTATGCCAGCACACACCAGAGCGCGATATAAATCAGGGATTAACTAAATTATATCCCCTTATAGCTGCTATATGTATATTGCGCCTAAATTTAGTGCCCCCCCCTCTCTTTTTTACCCTTTTCTGTAGTGTAGACTGCAGGGGAGAGCCAGGGAGCTTCCTTCCAGCGGAGCTGTGAGGGAGAAATGGCGCCAGTGTGCTGAGGGAGATAGCTCCGCCCCTTTTTCGGCTGACTTTTCTCCCGCTTTTTTATGGATTCTGGCAGGGGTATTTATCACATATATAGCCTCTGGGGCTATATATTGTGATATATTTGCCAGCCAAGGTGTATTTATTGCTTCTCAGGGCGCCCCCCCCCCCAGCGCCCTGCACCCTCAGTGACCGGAGTGTGAAGTGTGTATGAGGAGCAATGGCGCACAGCTGCAGTGCTGTGCGCTACCTTGGTGAAGACTGATGTCTTCTGCCGCCGATTTTCCGGATTCTTCTTGCTTCTGGCTCTGTAAGGGGGCCGGCGGCGCGGCTCCGGGACGGAACACCAATGGCCGGTTCCATGCGGTCGATCCCTCTGGAGCTAATGGTGTCCAGTAGCCTAAGAAGCCCAAGCTACCACCAGTTAGGTAGGTTCGTTTCTTCTCCCCTTAGTCCCTCGCTGCAGTGAGTCTGTTGCCAGCAGATCTCACTGTAAAATAAAAAACCTAAAATATACTTTCTTTCTAGGAGCTCAGGAGAGCCCCTACTGTGCATCCAGCTCAGCCGGGCACAGGATTCTAACTGAAGTCTGGAGGAGGGTCATAGTGGGAGGAGCCAGTGCACACTAGGTAGTCCTAAATCTTTCTTAGCTGTGCCCAGTCTCCTGCGGAGCCGCTATTCCCCATGGTCCTTAGGGAGTCCCCAGCATCCACTAGGACGTCAGAGAAATAATAGGAGCAGTGACACAGGATAGTAAGAATAGGCGCAGTGACACGGGATAGTAATAATAGGCGCAGTGAGACGGGATAGTAATAGTAGGAGCAGTGACACGGGATAGTAATAATAGGCGCAGTGACACGGGATAGTAATAATAGGAGCAGTGACACGGGATAGTAATAATAGGCGCAGTGACACGGGATAGTAATAATAGGCGCAGTGACACGGGATAGTAATAATAGGTGCAGTGACACGGGATAGTAATAATAGGAGCAGTGACACGGGATAGTAATAGTAGGAGCAGTGACACGGGATAGTAATAATAGGAGCAGTGACATGGGATTGTGATAGGTGTAGTGATACGGGATAGTAATAATAGGAGTAGTGACACGGGATAGTAATAATAGGAGTAGTGACATGGGATAGTAATAATAGGAGTAGTGACACGGGATAGTAATAATATGCGTAGTGACATGGGATAGTAATAATAGGAGTAGTGACATGGGAAAGTAATAATAGGAGTAGTGACATGGGAAAGTAATAATAGGAGCAGTGACACGGGATAGTAATAAT
This sequence comes from Pseudophryne corroboree, assembly GCF_028390025.1. Classification (NCBI taxonomy): domain Eukaryota; kingdom Metazoa; phylum Chordata; class Amphibia; order Anura; family Myobatrachidae; genus Pseudophryne; species Pseudophryne corroboree. The sequence goes on from NC_086452.1 coordinate 483,236,552, forward strand.
AGGAGCAGTGACACGGGATAGTAATAATCGGAATAGTGACATGGGATAGTAATAATAGGCGCAGTGAGACGGGATAGTAATAATAGGCGCAGTGACACGGGATAGTAATAATAGGCGCAGTGACACGGGATAGTAATAATAGGAGTAGTGACACAAGATAGTAATAATAGGCGCAGTGAGACGGGATAGTAATAGTAGGAGCAGTGACACGGGATAGTAATAATAGGAGTAGTGACACGGGATAGTAATAATAGGTGTAGTGACACGGGATAGTAATAATAGGAGCAGTGACACGGGATAGTAATAATCGGAATAGTGACATGGGATAGTAATAATAGGAGCAGTGACATGGGATAGTAATAATAGGAGTAGTGACACGGGATAGTAATAATCGGAATAGTAACACGGGATAGTAATAATTGGAGCAGTGAAATGGGAAAGTAATAATAGGCGCAGTGACACGGGATAGTAATAATAGGCGCAGTGACACGGGATAGTAATAGGAGCAGTGACACGGGATTGTAATAATCGGAATAGTGACACGGGGTTGTAATAATCGGAATAGTGACACGGGATAGTAATAATAGGAGCAGTGACACGGGACAGTAATAATCGGAATAGTGACACGGGATAGTAATAATATGTGTAGTGACATGGGATAGTAATAATAGACGCAGTGACACAGGATAGTAATAGTAGGAGCAGTGACACGGGATAGTACGAATAGTAGTGACATGGGATAGTAATAATAGGTGTAGTGACATGGGATAGTAATAATTGCAGTATTGACACGGGATAGTAATAATAGGAGTAGTGACACGGGATAGCAATAGTAGTAGGAGCAGTGACACGGGATAGTAATAATCGGAATAGTGACACGGGATAGTAATAATAGGAGTAGTGACACGGGATAGTAATAATAGGTATAGTGAAACGGGATAGTAATAATAGGTGTAGTGACACGGGATAGTAATAATCGGAATAGTGACACGGGATAGTAATAGTAAGAGCAGTGACATGGGATAGTAATAATAGGAGTAGTGACACGGAATAGTAATAATAGGAGCAGTGACATGAGATTGTGATAGGTGTAGTGACTCGGGATAGTAATAATATGCGTAGTAACATGGGATAGTAATGATAGGCGCAGTGACACGGGATAGTGATAACAGGCGCAGTGACATGGGATAGTAATAATAGGCACACTGACACGGGATAGTAATAATAGGAGCAGTGACACGGGCTAGTAATAATAGGAGCAGTGACACGGGATAGTAATAATAGGCGCAGTGACACGGGATAGTTATAATAGGCGCAGTGACACGGGATAGTAATAATAGGAGCAGTGACACGGGATAGTAATAATAGGTGTAGTAACATGGGATAGTAATAACAGGAGTAGTGACATGGGAAAGTAATAATAGGTATAGTGACATGGGATAGTAATAATAGGAGCAGTGACACGGGATAGTAAGAATAGGCGCAGTGACACGGGATAGTAATACTAGGAGCAGTGACACGGGATAGTAATAATAGGCGCAGTGACACGGGATAGTAATAATAGGAGCAGTGACACGGGTTAGTAATAATAGGAGCAGTGACACGGGATAGTAATAATAGGAGCAGTGACACGGGATAGTAATAATAGGAGATGTGACACGGGATAGTAATAATAGGAGCAGTGACACGGGATAGTAATAATCGGAATAGTGACATCAGGATAGTAATAATAGGCGCAGTGACACGGGATAGTAATAATAGGAGCAGTGACACGGGATAGTAATAATAGGAGCAGTGACACGGGATAGTAATAATAGGCGCAGTGACACGGGATAGTAATAATAGGCGTAGTGACACAGGATAGTAATAATAGGAGCAGTGACACGGGATAGTAATAATAGGAGCAGTGACACGGGATAGTAATAATAGGCACAGTGACACGGGATATTAATAATAGGAGCAGTGACACGGGATAGTAATAATAGGAGCAGTGACACGGGATAGTAATAATAGGAGTAGTGACACGGGATTGTAATAATAGGAGCAGTGACACGGGATACTAATAATAGGAGCAGGGACACGGGATAGTAATAATAGGAGCAGTGACACGGGATTGTAATAATAGGAGCAGTGACACGGGATAGTTATAATAGGCGCAGTGACACGGGATAGTAATAATAGGAGCAGTGACACGGGATAGTAATAATAGGAGCAGTGACACGGGATAGTAATAATAGGCGCAGTGACACGGGATAGTAATAATAGGCGTAGTGACACGGGATAGTAATAATAGGAGCAGTGACACGGGATAGTAATAATAGGAGCAGTGACACGGGATAGTAATAATAGGCGCAGTGACACGGGATATTAATAATAGGAGCAGTGACACGGGATAGTAATAATAGGAGCAGTGACACGGGATAGTAATAATAGGAGTAGTGACACAGGATTGTAATAATAGGAGCAGTGACACGGGATACTAATAGGAGCAGGGACACGGGATAGTAATAATAGGAGCAGTGACACGGGATATTAATAATAGGAGCAGTGACACGGGATAGTTATAATAGGAGCAGTGACACGGGATTGTAATAATAGGAGCAGTGACACGGGATACTAATAATAGGAGCAGGGACACGGGATAGTAATAATAGGAGCAGTGACACAGGATAGTAATAATCGGATCAGTGTCACGGGATACTAATAATAGGAGCAGGGACATGGGATAGTAATAATACGAGCAGTGAAACGGGATAGTAATAATAGGAGCAGTGACACAGGATAGTAATAATAGGAGCAGTGACACGGGATAGTAATAATAGGAGCAGTGACTCGGGATAGTAATAAAAGGAGTAGTGACACGGGATAGTAATAATAGGAGCAGTGACATGGGATAGTAATAATAGGAGCAGTGACTCGGGATTGTAATAATAGGTGTAGTGACACGGGATAGTAATAAAAGGAGTAGTGACACGGGATAGTAATAATAGGAGCAGTGACATGGGATAGTAATAATAGGAGCAGTGACACGGGATAGTAATAATAGGAGCAGTGACTCGGGATAGTAATAATAGGAGTAGTGACACGGGATTGTGATAGGTGTAGTAACATGGGATAGTAATAACAGGAGTAGTGACATGGGAAAGTAATAATAGGTATAGTGACACGGGATAGTAATAATAGGAGTAGTGACATGGGAAAGTAATAATAGGTGTAGTGACACGGGATAGTAATAATAGGAGCAGTGACATGGGATAGTAATAATAGGAGCAGTGACACGGGATAGTAAGAATAGGCGCAGTGACATGGGATAGTAGTAATAGGAGCAGTGACACGGGATAGTAATAATAGGAGCAGTGACACGGGATAGTAATAATAGGCACAGTGACACGGGATAGTAATAATAGGAGCAGTGACACGGGATAGTAATAATAGGAGCAGTGACACGGGATAGTAATAATAGGAGCAGTGACACGGGATAGTAATAATAGGCGCAGTGACACGGGATAGTAATAATAGGCGCAGTGACATGGGATAGTAGTAATAGGAGCAGTGACACGGGATAGTAATAATAGGAGCAGTGACACGGGATAGTAATAATAGGCGCAGTGACACGGGATAGTAATAATAGGAGCAGTGACACGTGATAGTAATAATAGGAGCGTGACACGGGATAGTAATAATAGGAGCAGTGACACGGGATAGTAATAATAGGCGTAGTGACACAGGATAGTAATAATAGGAGCAGTGACACGGGATAGTAATAATAGGAGCAGTGACACGGGATAGTAATAATAGGCACAGTGACACGGGATATTAATAATAGGAGCAGTGACACGGGATAGTAATAATAGGAGGCAGTGACACGGGATAGTAATAATAGGAGTAGTGACACAGGATTGTAATAATAGGAGCAGTGACACGGGATACTAATAATAGGAGCAGGGACACGGGATAGTAATAATAGGAGCAGTGACACAGGATTGTAATAATAGGAGCAGTGACACGGGATAGTTATAATAGGCGCAGTGACACGGGATAGTAATAATAGGAGCAGTGACACGGGATAGTAATAATAGGAGCAGTGACACGGGATAGTAATAATAGGAGCAGTGACACGGGATAGTAATAATAGGCGCAGTGACACGGGATAGTAATAATAGGCGTAGTGACACGGGATAGTAATAATAGGAGCAGTGACACGGGATAGTAATAATAGGAGTAGTGACACGGGATAGTAATAATAGGAGCAGTGACACGGGATAGTAATAATCGGAATAGTGACACGGGATAGTAATAATTAGTGATGAGCGGGTTCGGTTTCTCGGAAACCGAACCCCCCCGAACTTCACCCATTTTACACGGGTCCGAGGCAGGTTCGAAGCTTCCCGCCTTGCTCGGCTAACCCGAGCGCGCCCGAACGTCATCATCCCGCTGTCGGATTCTCGCGAGATTCGGATTCTATATAAGCAGCCGCGCGTCGCCGCCATTTTCACTCGTGCATTGGAGATGATAGGGAGAGGACGTGGCTGGCGTCCTCTCCGTTTATTCACTTTATTGTTGAACTTGATTGCTTAATTGTGGGGAGGATTGGGGAGCAGCTGTTAGGAGGAGTACAGTGCAGAGTTTTGCTGATCAGTGACCACCAGTCCGTTCTCTGCCTGAAAAAAACGCTCCATATCTGTGCTCAGTGTGCTGCATAATAATATATCTGTGCTCACACTGCTTAATTGTGGGGACTGGGGAGCAGCTGTATTATATTATATGCAGGAGTACAGTGCAGAGTTTTGCTGACAGTGACCACCAGTATACGTTGTCTGCCTGAAAAACACTCCATATCTGTGCTCAGTGTGCTGCTTTATTGTGGGGACTGGGGACCACCAGTATAATTAATATTATATAGGAGGAGTACAGTGCAGAGTGACCACCAGTATACTATATATAGCAGTATGATACGGAAGGCCACTGCTGTGCCTACCTCTGTGTCGTCATTAAGTATACTATCCATCTACATTCTATACCTGTGGTGCATTTTAGTTTTGCAGTTTGCCGACACAGTGACCACCAGTATACTATATATAGCAGTACGATACGGAAGGCCACTGCTGTGCCTACCTCTGTGTCGTCATTAAGTATACTATCCATCTACATTCTATACCTGTGGTGCATTTTAGTTTTGCAGTTTGCCGACATAGTGACCACCAGTATACTATATATAGCAGTACGATACGGAAGGCCACTGCTGTGCCTACCTCTGTGTCGTCATTAAGTATACTATCCATCTACATTCTATACCTGTGGTGCATTTTAGTTTTGCAGTTTGCCGACACAGTGTCCACCAGTATACTATATATAGCAGTACGATACGGAAGGCCACTGCTGTGCCTACCTCTGTGTCGTCATTACGTATACTATCCATCTACATTCTATACCTGTGGTGCATTTTAGTTTTGCAGTTTGCCGACACAGTGTCCACCAGTATACTATATATAGCAGTACGATACGGAAGGCCACTGCTGTGCCTACCTCTGTGTCGTCATTAAGTATACTATCCATCTACATTCTATACCTGTGGTGCATTTTAGTTTTGCAGTTTGCCGACACAGTGTCCACCAGTATACTATATATAGCAGTACGATACGGAAGGCCACTGCTGTGCCTACCTCTGTGTCGTCATTAAGTATACTATCCATCTACATTCTATACCTGTGGTGCATTTTAGTTTTGCAGTTTGCCGACACAGTGACCACCAGTATACTATATATAGCAGTACGATACGGAAGGCCACTGCTGTGCCTACCTCTGTGTCGTCATTAAGTATACTATCCATCTACATTCTATACCTGTGGTGCATTTTAGTTTTGCAGTTTGCCGACACAGTGTCCACCATATACAGCGACCTTGGTGCGCCTCTTTTTTTCTTTGCATCATGTGCTGTTGGGGACTATTTGTTGAAGTGCCATCCTGTCTGACACTGCAGTGCCACTCCTAGATAGGCCAGGTGTTTGTGTTGGCCACTTGTGTCACTTAGCTTAGCCATCCAGCGACCTCGGTGCAAATTGTAGGACTAAAAATAATATTGTGAGGTGTGAGGTGTTCAGAATAGACTGGAAATGAGTGGGAAATTATGGTAATTGAGGTTAATAATACTATGGGGTGAAAATGACCCCCAAATTCTATGACTTAAGCTGTTTTTTAGGGTTTTTTGAAAAAAAACACCCGAATCCAAAACACACCAGAGTCCGACAAAAATTTTCGGTGAGGTTTTGCCAAAACGCGTCCGAATCCAAAACACGGCCGCGGAACCGAACCCAAAACCAAAACACAAAACCCGAAAAATGTCCGGTGCACATCACTAGTAATAATAGGCGCAGTGACACGGATAGTAATAATAGGTGCAGTGACACGGGATAGTAATAATAGGAGCAGTGACACGGGATAGTAATAATAGGCGCAGTGACACGGGATAGTAATAATAGGCGCAGTGACACGGGATAGTAATAATAGGAGCAGTGACACGGGATAGTAATAATAGGAGCAGTGACACGGGATAGTAATAGTAGGAGCAGTGACACGGGATAGTAATAATAGGAGCAGTGACACGGGATAGTAATAATATGCGTAGTAATATGGGATAGTAATAATAGGAGTAGTGACATGGGAAAGTAATAATAGGAGTAGTGACATGGGATAGTAATAATAGGCGCAGTGACACGGGATAGTAATAATAGGCGCAGTGACACGGGATAGTAATATTAGGCGCAGTGACACGGGATAGTAATAATAGGAGCAGTGACACGGGATAGTAATAATAGGCGCAGTGACACGGGATAGTAATAATAGGAGCAGTGACACGGGATAGTAATAATAGGCGCAGTGACACGGGATAGTAATAATAGGCGCAGTGACACGGGATAGTTATAACAGGAGCAGTGACACGGGATAGTAATAATAGGAGTAGTGACACGGGATAGTAATAATAGGAGTAGTGACACGGGATAGTAATAATAGGAGTAGTGACACGGGATAGTAATAAAAGGTGTAGTGACACGGGATAGTAATAATAGGAGCAGTGACACGGGATAGTAATAATCGGAATAGTGACATGGGATAGTAATAATAGGCGCAGTGACACGGGATACTAATAATAGGAGCAGGGACATGGGATAGTAATATTAGGAGCAGTGACATGGGATAGTAATAATAGGAGTAGTGACACGGGATAGTAATAATAGGAGTAGTGACACGGGATAGTAATAATAGGAGTAGTGACACGGGATAGTAATAATAGGAGTAGTGACACGGGATAGTAATAATCGGAATAGTAACACGGGATAGTAATAATAGGAGCAGTGAAATGGGATAGTAATAATAGGCGCAGTGACACGGGATAGTAATAATAGGCGCAGTGACACGGGATAGTAATAATAGGCGCAGTGACACGGGATAGTAATAGGAGCAGTGACTCGGGATTGTAATAATCGGAATAGTGACACGGGATTGTAATAATCGGAATAGTGACACGGGATAGTAATAATCGGAATAGTGACACGGGATAGTAATAATAGGTGTAGTGACATGGGATAGTAATAATAGGCGCAGTGACACAGGATAGTAATAGTAGGAGCAGTGACACGGGATAGTAATAATAGTAGTGACACGGGATAGTAATAATAGGTGTAGTGACATGGGATAGTAATAATAGGTGTAGTGACATGGGATAGTAATAATTGGAGTAGTGACACGGGATAGTAATAATAGGAGTAGTGACACGGGATAGTAATAGTAGTAGGAGCAGTGACACGGGATAGTAATAATCGGAATAGTGACACGGGATAGTAATAATAGGTGTAGTGACACGGGATAGTAATAATCGGATAAGTGACACGGGATAGTAATAATAGGAGCAGTGACACGGGATAGTAATAATAGGTGTAGTGACACGGGATAGTAATAATCGGAATAGTGACACGGGATAGTAATAGTAAGAACAGTGACATGGGATAGTAATAATAGGTGTAGTGACACGGGATAGTAATAATAGGAGCAGTGACATGGGATTGTGATAGGTGTAGTGACTCGGGATAGTAATAATATGCGTAGTAACATGGGATAGTAATAATAGGAGTAGTGACACGGGATAGTAATAGGTGTAGTGACATGGGACAGTAATAATAGGAGCAGTGACACGGGATAGTAATAATAGGAGCAGTGGTACGGGATAGTAATAATAGGCGCAGTGACACGGGATAGTAATAATAGGAGCAGTGACACGGGATAGTAATAATAGGAGTAGTGACACGAGATAGTAATGATAGGCGCAGTGACACGGGATAGTAATAATAGGAGCAGTGACACGGCATAGTAATAATAGGCGCAGTGACACGGGATAGTAATAATAGGCGCAGTGACATAGGATAGTAATAATAGGCGCAGTGACACGGGATAGTAATAATAGTCGCAGTAACACGGGATAGTAATAAATCGGAATAGTGACACGGGATAGTAATAATAGGAGCAGTGACAAGGGATAGTGACACGGGATAGTAATATTAGGCGCAGTGACAAGGAATAGTAATGATAGGAGCAGTGACACGGGATAGTAATAATAGGAGCAGTGACACGACATAGTAATAATAGGTGCAGTGACACGGGATAGTAATAAATCGGAATAGTGACACGGGATAGTAATAATAGGAGCAGTGACACGGGATAGTAAAAATAGGAGCAGTGACACGACATAGTAATAATAGGTGCAGTGACACAGGATAGTAATAATAGGTGCAGTGACACGGGATAGTAATAGGAGCAGTGACACGGGATAGTAATAATAGGAGCAGTGACAGGACATAGTAATAATAGGAGCAGTGACACGGGATAGTAATAATAGGAGCAGTGACACGGGATAGTAATAATAGGAGCAGTGACATGGGATTGTGATAGGTGTAGTGCCACGGGATAGTAATAATATGCGTAGTAACATGGGATAGTAATAATAGGAGTAGTGACACGGGATAGTAATAGGTGTAGTGACATGGGACAGTAATAATAGGAGCAGTGACACGGGATAGTAATAATAGGAGTAGTGACACGAGATAGTAATGATAGGCGCAGTGACACGGGATAGTAATAATAGGAGCTGTGACATGGGATAGTAATAATAGGCGCAGTGACACGGGATAGTAATAATAGGCGCAGTGACACGGGATAGTAATAAATCAGAATAGTGACACGGGACAGTAATAATAGGAGCAGTGACACGGGATAGTAATAATAGGCGCAGTGACACGGGATAGTAATAATAGGCGCAGTGACACGGGATAGTAATAATAGGCGCAGTGACACGGGATAGTAATAAATCGGAATAGTGACACGGGATAGTAATAATAGGAGCAGTGACACGGGATAGTGACACGGGATAGTAATAATAGGCGCAGTGACACGGGATAGTAATAAATCGGTATAGTGACATTGGATAGTAATAATAGGAGCAGTGGCACGACATAGTAATAATAGGTGCAGTGACACAGGATAGTAATAATAGGTGCAGTGACACGGGATAGTAATAGGTGTAGTGACATGGGACAGTAATAATAGGAGCAGTGACACGGGATAGTAATAATAGGAGCAGTGATACGGGATAGTAATAATGCAGAGGTTCTCAAACTCGGTCCTCGGGAGCCCACACAGTGCATGTTTTGCAGGTCTCCTCACAGAATCACAAGTGAAATAATTAGCTCCACTTGTGGACCTTTTAAAATGTGTCAGTGAGTAATTAATACACCTGTGCACCTGCTGGGTTACCTGCAAAACATGCACTGTGTGGGCTCCCGAGGACCGAGTTTGAGAACCTCTGTAATAATAGGAGCAGTGACACGAGATAGTAATAATAGGAGTAGTGACACAAGATAGTAATGATAGGCGCAGTGACACGGGATAGTAATAATAGGAGCAGTGACACGGGATAGTAATAATAGGAGCAGTGACACGGGATAATAATAATAGGCGCAGTGACACAGGATAGTAATAATAGGCGCAGTGACACGGGATAGTAATAATATGCGTAGTAATATGGGATAGTAATAATAGGAGTAGTGACATGGGAAAGTAATAATAGGAGTAGTGACATGGGAAAGTAATAATAGGAGCAGTGACACGGGATAGTAATAATTGGAATAGTGACACGGGATAGTAATAATAGGCGCAGTGAGATGGGATAGTAATAGTAGGAGCAGTGACACGGGATAGTAATAATAGGCGCAGTGACATGGGATAGTAATAGTAGGAGCAGTGACACTTGATAGTAATAATAGGAGTAGTGACACGGGATAGTAATAATAGGTGTAGTGACACGGGAAAGTAATAATAGGAGCAGTGACACGGGATAGTAATAATCGGAATAGTGACATGGGATAGTAATAATAGGCGCAGTGACACGGGATACTAATAATAGGAGCAGGGACATGGGATAGTAATATTAGGAGCAGTGACATGGGATAGTAATAATAGGAGTAGTGACACGGGATAGTAATAATAGGAGTAGTGACACGGGATAGTAATAATAGGAGTAGTGACACAAGATAGTAATAATAGGAGTAGTGACACGGGATAGTAATAATCGGAATAGTAACACGGGATAGTAATAATAGGAGCAGTGAAATGGGATAGTAATAATAGGCGCAGTGACACGGGATAGTAATAATAGGCGCAGTGACATGGGATAGTAATAATAGGCGCAGTGACACGGGATAGTAATAGGAGCAGTGACTCGGGATTGTAATAATCGGAATAGTGACACGGGATTGTAATAATAGGAGCAGTGACACGGGATAGTAATAATCGGAATAGTGACACGGGATAGTAATAATAGGTGTAGTGACATGGGATAGTAATAATAGGCGCAGTGACACAGGATAGTAATAGTAGGAGCAGTGACACGGGATAGTAATAATAGTAGTGACACGGGATAGTAATAATAGGTGTAGTGACATGGGATAGTAATAATAGGTGTAGTGACATGGGATAGTAATAATTGGAGTAGTGACACGGGATAGTAATAATAGGAGTAGTGACACGGGATAGTAATAGTAGTAGGAGCAGTGACACGGGATAGTAATAATCGGAATAGTGACACGGGATAGTAATAATAGGAGTAGTGACACGGGATAGTAATAATAGGTGTAGTGACACGGGATAGTAATAATCGGATAAGTGACACGGGATAGTAATAGTAAGAGCAGTGACACGGGATAGTAATAATAGGAGCAGTGACACGGGATAGTAATAATAGGTGTAGTGACACGAGATAGTAATAATCGGAATAGTGACACGGGATAGTAATAGTAAGAACAGTGACATGGGATAGTAATAATAGGTGTAGTGACACGGGATAGTAATAATAGGAGCAGTGACATGGGATTGTGATAGGTGTAGTGACTCGGGATAGTAATAATATGCGTAGTAACATGGGATAGTAATAATAGGAGTAGTGACACGGGATAGTAATAGGTGTAGTGACATGGGACAGTAATAATAGGAGCAGTGACACGGGATAGTAATAATAGGAGCAGTGGTACGGGATAGTAATAATAGGCGCAGTGACACGGGATAGTAATAATAGGAACAGTGACACGGGACAGTAATAATAGGAGTAGTGACACGAGATAGTAATGATAAGCGCAGTGACACGGGATAGTAATAATAGGAGCAGTGACACGGCATAGTAATAATAGGCGCAGTGACACGGGATAGTAATAATAGGCGCAGTGACATAGGATAGTAATAATAGGCGCAGTGACACGGGATAGTAATAATAGTCGCAGTAACACGGGATAGTAATAAATCGGAATAGTGACACGGGATAGTAATAATAGGAGCAGTGACACGGGATAGTGACACGGGATAGTAATATTAGGCGCAGTGACACGGAATAGTAATAATAGGCGCAGTGACACGGGATAGTAATAAATCGGAATAGTGACACGGGATTGTAATGATAGGAGCAGTGACACGGGATAGTAATAATAGGAGCAGTGACACGGGATAGTAATAATAGGAGCAGTGACACGGGATAGTAATAATAGGTGCAGTGACACGGGATAGTAATAAATCGGAATAGTGACACGGGATTGTAATGATAGGAGCAGTGACACGGGATAGTAATAATAGGAGCAGTGACACGACATAGTAATAATAGGAGCAGTGACACGGGATAGTAATAATAGGTGCAGTGACACGGGATAGTAATAAATTGGAATAGTGACACGGGATAGTAATAATAGGAGCAGTGACACGGGATAGTAATAATAGGAGCAGTGACACGACATAGTAATAATAGGTGCAGTGACACAGGATAGTAATAATAGGTGCAGTGACACGGGATAGTAATAGGAGCAGTGACACGGGATAGTAATAATAGGAGCAGTGACAGGACATAGTAATAATAGGAGCAGTGACACGGGATAGTAATAATAGGAGCAGTGACACGGGATAGTAATAATAGGAGCAGTGACATGGGATTGTGATAGGTGTAGTGCCACGGGATAGTAATAATATGCGTAGTAACATGGGATAGTAATAATAGGAGTAGTGACACGGGATAGTAATAGGTGTAGTGACATGGGACAGTAATAATAGGAGCAGTGACACGGGATAGTAATAATAGGAGCAGTGACACGGGATAGTAATAATAGGAGTAGTGACACGAGATAGTAATGATAGGCGCAGTGACACGGGATAGTAATAATAGGCGCAGTGACACGGGATAGTAATAATAGGCGCAGTGACACGGGATAGTAATAAATCAGAATAGTGACACGGGACAGTAATAATAGGAGCAGTGACACGGGATAGTAATAATAGACGCAGTGACACGGGATAGTAATAATAGGCGCAGTGACACAGGATAGTAATAATAGGCGCAGTGACACGGGATAGTAATAAATCGGAATAGTGACACGGGATAGTAATAATAGGAGCAGTGACACGGGATAGTGACACGGGATAGTAATAATAGGCGCAGTGACACGGGATAGTAATAAATCGGTATAGTGACATTGGATAGTAATAATAGGAGCAGTGGCACGACATAGTAATAATAGGTGCAGTGACACAGGATAGTAATAATAGGTGCAGTGACACGGGATAGTAATAGGTGTAGTGACATGGGACAGTAATAATAGGAGCAGTGACATGGGATAGTAATAATAGGAGCAGTGATACGGGATAGTAATAATGCAGAGGTTCTCAAACTCGGTCCTCGGGGGCCCACACAGTGCATGTTTTGCAGGTCTCCTCACAGAATCACAAGTGAAATAATTAGCTCCACTTGTGGACCTTTTAAAATGTGTCAGTGAGTAATTAATACACCTGTGCACCTGCTGGGTTACCTGCAAAACATGCACTGTGTGGGCTCCCGAGGACCGAGTTTGAGAACCTCTGTAATAATAGGAGCAGTGACACGAGATAGTAATAATAGGAGTAGTGACACAAGATAGTAATGATAGGCGCAGTGACACGGGATAGTAATAATAGGAGCAGTGACACGGGATAGTAATAATAGGTGCAGTGACACGGGATAGTAATAGGAGCAGTGACACGGGATAGTAATAATAGGAGCAGTGACAGGACATAGTAATAATAGGAGCAGTGACACGGGATAGTAATAATAGGAGCAGTGACACGGGATAGTAATAATAGGAGCAGTGACATGGGATTGTGATAGGTGTAGTGCCACGGGATAGTAATAATATGCGTAGTAACATGGGATAGTAATAATAGGAGTAGTGACACGGGATAGTAATAGGTGTAGTGACATGGGACAGTAATAATAGGAGCAGTGACACGGGATAGTAATAATAGGAGCAGTGACACGGGATAGTAATAATAGGAGTAGTGACACGAGATAGTAATGATAGGCGCAGTGACACGGGATAGTAATAATAGGCGCAGTGACACGGGATAGTAATAATAGGCGCAGTGACACGGGATAGTAATAAATCAGAATAGTGACACGGGACAGTAATAATAGGAGCAGTGACACGGGATAGTAATAATAGACGCAGTGACACGGGATAGTAATAATAGGCGCAGTGACACAGGATAGTAATAATAGGCGCAGTGACACGGGATAGTAATAAATCGGAATAGTGACACGGGATAGTAATAATAGGAGCAGTGACACGGGATAGTGACACGGGATAGTAATAATAGGCGCAGTGACACGGGATAGTAATAAATCGGTATAGTGACATTGGATAGTAATAATAGGAGCAGTGGCACGACATAGTAATAATAGGTGCAGTGACACAGGATAGTAATAATAGGTGCAGTGACACGGGATAGTAATAGGTGTAGTGACATGGGACAGTAATAATAGGAGCAGTGACATGGGATAGTAATAATAGGAGCAGTGATACGGGATAGTAATAATGCAGAGGTTCTCAAACTCGGTCCTCGGGGGCCCACACAGTGCATGTTTTGCAGGTCTCCTCACAGAATCACAAGTGAAATAATTAGCTCCACTTGTGGACCTTTTAAAATGTGTCAGTGAGTAATTAATACACCTGTGCACCTGCTGGGTTACCTGCAAAACATGCACTGTGTGGGCTCCCGAGGACCGAGTTTGAGAACCTCTGTAATAATAGGAGCAGTGACACGAGATAGTAATAATAGGAGTAGTGACACAAGATAGTAATGATATGCGCAGTGACACGGGATAGTAATAATAGGAGCAGTGCCACGGGATAGTAATAATAGGCGCAGTGACACGGGATAGTAATAATAGGCGCAGTGACACGGGATAGTAATAAATCGGAATAGTGACACGGGATAGTAATAATAGGAGCAGTGACACGGGATAGTGACACGGGATAGTAATAATAGGCGCAGTGACACGGGATAGTAATAAATCGGTATAGTGACATGGGATAGTAATAATAGGAGCAGTGGCACGACATAGTAATAATAGGTGCAGTGACACAGGATAGTAATAATAGGTGCAGTGACACAGGATAGTAATAATAGGTGCAGTGACACGGGATAGTAATAGGTGTAGTGACACAGGATAGTAATAATAGGTGCAGTGACACAGGATAGTAATAATAGGTGCAGTGACACAGGATAGTAATAATAGGTGCAGTGACACGGGATAGTAATAGGAGTAGTGACACGGGACAGTAATAATAGGAGCAGTGACACGGGATAGTAATAATAGGAGCAGTGATACGGGATAGTAATAATGCAGAGGTTCTCAAACTCGGTCCTCGGGGGCCCACACAGTGCATGTTTTGCAGGTCTCCTCACAGAATCACAAGTGAAATAATTAGCTCCACTTGTGGACCTTTTAAAATGTGTCAGTGAGTAATTAATACACCTGTGCACCTGCTGGGTTACCTGCAAAACATGCACTGTGTGGGCTCCCGAGGACCGAGTTTGAGAACCTCTGTAATAATAGAAGCAGTGACACGAGATAGTAATAATAGGAGTAGTGACACAAGATAGTAATGATAGGCGCAGTGACACGGGATAGTAATAATAGGAGCAGTGACACGGGATAGTAATAATAGGAGCAGTGACACGGGATAATAATAATAGGCGCAGTGACACGGGATAGTAATAATAGGCGCAGTGACACAGAAAAGTAATAATAGGCGCAGTGACACAGAATAGTAATAATAGGCGCAGTGACACGGGATAGTAATAATAGGAGCAGTGACACGGGATAGTGACACGGGATAGTAATAATAGGCGCAGTGACACTGAATAGCAATAATAGGCGCAGTGACACGGGATAGTAATACATCGGAATAGTGACACGGGATAGTAATAATAGGAGCAGTGACACGGGATAGTAATAATAGGAGCAGTGACACGGGATAGTAATAATAGGAGCAGTGACATGGGATAGTAATAATAGGAGCAGTGACACGGGATAGTAATAATAGGAGCAGTGACACGGGATAGTAATAATAGGAGCAGTGACCCGGGATCGGATGGACTCCCGGGCGAGGTCTATAAAAAATACATTACTTTCTTTGCCCCCTATCTCCTACAACTGTTTGAACTACTCTTAAAGGGTGGGGCCCTCCCGCGTTCTATGGCCGAGGCCAATATAATTGTCCTGCTGAAACCAGGGAAAGACCCCCTGCTCCCCGAGTCCTATCGACCCATTTCCCTCCTCAACACTGATGTAAAAATATTAGCAAAAATCTTGGCATCTCGATTGAATTCGGTAATTACAACGATAATTCATCCAGACCAGACGGGCTTTATGCCGGGTAAGTCCACGGCCCAAAATTTACGTAGATTGTTCTGCCATCCCCAGAGAAATGATGTGGGGGGATCGGACGCGGTGGTGGTGTCCCTTGATGCGGCCAAAGCGTTCGACTCCGTAGAGTGGAGGTACCTATGGGGGGTGCTGGAGAAATTTGCCTTTGGTCCTCGTTTTATTGGCTTTATCCAATTATTGTATTCCTTGCCCGTGGCTCGTGTGACGGCCAATGGTTTCACGTCTGAGCTTTTTGCACTGGAGAGGGGCACTCGACAGGGCTGCCCCCTGTCTCCTGCACTGTTTGCGATGGCCGTGGAGCCGTTGGCCGCCCTGCTGCGAGGTAATGGCGGGGTCAGGGGAGTTGAGATTGGGGGTCATGTGGATGTGGTGGCGCTATACGCGGATGACATGCTACTTTTCCTGCAGGACTCTGATGACTCCCTACGTACAGCATTACATGTAGTGGAGAATTTTGGTATCTTTTCCGGTCTGCTAATTAACTGGGACAAATCCCACATTTTTCCTATCTCTGGCCTTCTTCCCGAAAACACACAGGGGGCGTATCCTTTGCAATGGACACTGCGATTTAAATATCTAGGCATCTGGATTACTCCTATGGCGAGTAGCTATATGGCCCAAAATATTGACCCCATACTAGCGACATTTAAAGAAAAGGCACATAGCTGGAAAAAATTACCGTTGTCTGTCCTGGGTAGGGTCAATTTATTTAAAATGGTGCTGCAGCCAAAGTTTCTCTATGCTCTACAGAATTCCCCGGTCTACCTTCCCAAGAAAATCTTTACTGTTATTGAGGGAGTTTTATCCTCATTTATATGGAGTGGCAGGCAGGCGCGGGTCTCTATAAGAACGATGTGCAGATCTCAGATGTCTGGCGGAGCAAGCCTCCCGGATCTCAGACTGTACTATGTGGCCACTCAGCTGGCCCATCTGAGTGAGTGGACTGGGGGCTATCTGGGGGATACGATGAGGGGGTTTCTGGCTGAGTGGACGGAGTGCTCTCCTGCTTTCTCTCTCTCTCCTCTTCAACTTCTCCTTTCTGGTCTCTCAACGTCTGGCATGCCTCCCTTGTTGCGTCAAGCCTTGCTTATTTGGCGTTATGCGCACACTTTGTATGACTGGGAGGGACATGATACCTGTACTCCATTGTGGTTCAACAGTGCATACCCTGAGCTATATGAGATGTCGCTAGATAACATATGGATTGCTAGGGGAGTAGTGGCACTGGGTCAGCTATACCACGGTGGAGTGCTGAAGTCATTTCAGCAACTTAAGATCGAATTTGATGTGCCTAACACAGTTATGTTCCGATACTTTCGGCTTAGACATGCTATACAGACCCAATTCCCTCACGGCCCACCATCGATTGCTGACTCACCTGTTAAAACGCTGCTTGCTTCAATGAGCCGGAGGGGGAAGGTGTCTACCATATATGCTGCTCTAAATGACAATAACTATCCCGATCTATTAAACAATCTCCGTACTAAATGGGAGACTGACTTAGGGCAATTGTCCCAAGAGCAGTGGCTTCAGATTATGAGTTCACTTAAATACACTACTCCATGTATAAGGTATAAGCAGGTTTTTTTCTACATTCTACACAGGTCCTATCGCACTCCGATTGGTATGCAGAGGGCTGGTCTTAGGGAAGATTCTAATTGCCCCAGGTGTCAGGCAGCTGATGCCGGATTTTGGCACTTATTGTGGGACTGCCCTGAGATTTCCCTTTTCTGGCATAGAGTTTGGGGTGATGTAGTCATGACAGCACCGTCCCTTCCTACATTAGATCCTGGCATATGTTTATTTGGGCTAGATTTGGAGGAGACGCACTCTGTTTTGCTGTACAAATATGTCCTGTGTCTCACAACGCTAGCTAAGGTGGTTATTGCTAGGGTCTGGTTCTCTGCTGATATACCTAGGGTGGAGCACTGGAGGGCATTGGTGAACGAGGTAATTCGCCATGAGAGACATATGTATAAAATACGGGGTTCCACCTCTCGGTTTACGGAGATGTGGGGCCGCTGGGGTGGCGCAGGGCTGGGCGAACAAGTATTAAGCACATGAGCGACATTGTAAAACTATGGATACTCCTCGTCATGGATATATATATGTAACTATATATGATAAGAAACAACACGCACACCAAAATGTGATTGGAAAAACCGGTTTATTGATGGCAACTGTTAAAGTTATAGTTAAATTTCAATGTTGATGTTTTGTTTTGTTTGTTTGTGACATAAAACTCAATAAAAACTACTTGATTTAAAAAAAATAATAGGAGCAGTGACACGGGATAGTAATAATAGGCGCAGTGACACTGAATAGCAATAATAGGCGCAGTGACACGGGATAGTAATACATCGGAATAGTGACACGGGATTGTAATAATAGGAGCAGTGACACGGGATAGTAATAATAGGCGCAGTGACACGGGATAGTAATAAATCGGAATAGTGACACGGGATAGTAATAATAGGAGCAGTGACACGGGATAGTAATAATAGGAGCAGTGACATGGGATAGTAATAATAGGAGCAGTGACACGACATAGTAATAATAGGTGCAGTGACACGGGATAGTAATAATAGGTGCAGTGACATGGGATAGTAATAATAGGAGCAGTGACACGGGATAGTAATAATAGGAGCAGTGACACGGGATAGTAATAATAGGCGCAGTGACATGGGATAGTAATAATAGGAGCAGTGACACGGGATAGTAATAAGAGGAGCAGTGACACGGGATAGTAATAATAGGCGCAGTGACACTGAATAGCAATAATAGGCGCAGTGACACGGGATAGTAATACATCGGAATAGTGACACGGGATAGTAATAATAGGAGCAGTGACACGGGATAGTAATAATAGGCGCAGTGACACTGAATAGCAATAATAGGCGCAGTGACACGGGATAGTAATACATCGGAATAGTGACACGGGATTGTAATAATAGGAGCAGTGACACGGGATAGTAATAATAGGCGCAGTGACACGGGATAGTAATAAATCGGAATAGTGACACGGGATAGTAATAATAGGAGCAGTGACACGGGATAGTAATAATAGGAGCAGTGACATGGGATAGTAATAATAGGAGCAGTGACACGACATAGTAATAATAGGTGCAGTGACACGGGATAGTAATAATAGGTGCAGTGACATGGGATAGTAATAATAGGAGCAGTGACACGGGATAGTAATAATAGGAGCAGTGACACGGGATAGTAATAATAGGCGCAGTGACATGGGATAGTAATAATAGGCGCAGTGACACGGATAGTAATAATAGGAGCAGTGACACGGGATAGTAATAAGAGGAGCAGTGACACGGGATAGTAATAATAGGCGCAGTGACATGGGATAGTAATAATAGGAGCAGTGACACGGGATAGTAATAAGAGGAGCAGTGACACAGGATAGTAATAATAGGCGCAGTGACACGGGATAGTAATAATAGGAGCAGTGACACGGGATAGTAATAATAAGCATAGCAATGGAAGGATTGCCATGTGCTTCTATGTTAGGAGTAGTAATAGTAGGATTGTTATGCGACATGGGATAGTAACAATAGGTATAGTAATGGAAGGACTATTATATGGCATGGGGTTTAGTGTAATAATGAGGTGAGAGGTTTACTTTACCTCACTCAGCTTGTTCAGTGGCTGCAAAACATCTTTTTCCATATTCATTTCAAACTCTGCCATGGACTGTGCCAGTGACCCTTCCACGCAGCACCCCATTTCCAGCGTCCTCCTGCAATAGGTAGAGAAGATTGTTTAGGTTTCACTCTATTATCTATCTACCAATTTACTTCCAACTCCGCATCAGGCTCGCAATGTCTCTAAAGCTAGGCACACACTAGACATTGGTCCACAACCATCACATAGTGTGTATCCCCCAATTCATAGTTTGATGGTTGCATCTCCCCATCTGAAGGGCTGCAGATGGGATAATGCAATGTATGATGCGGTGTGGTTACCTTTCTGGGGTTATGTTTGTGATTACCAGAACTTGGAAATAAAGTGTGTTGTGTTATACTCCATCTTTGTGATTCCTTTCACATTTGGCACCCAAACAGGGACCACAAGTGCTGAATGGTATCCGCAGCAAACCCTAAACTGATCCACCTATAGCGGCAGTGAGACACATTGCGGGACGCTACCCGCTGCACAGCGGCAGTGAGACACATTGCGGGACGCTACCCGCTGCACAGCGGCAGTGAGACACATTGCGGGACGCTACCCGCTGCACAGCGGCAGTGAGACACATTGCGGGACGCTACCCGCTGCACAGCGGCAGTGAGACACATTGCGGGACGCTACCCGCTGCACAGCGGCAGTGAGACACATTGCGGGACGCTACCCGCTGCACAGCGGCAGTGACACATTGCGGGACGCTACCCGCTGCACAGCGGCAGTGAGACATTGCGGGACGCTACCCGCTGCACAGCGGCAGTGAGACACATTGCGGGACGCTACCCGCTGCACAGCGGCAGTGAGACACATTGCGGGACGCTACCCGCTGCACAGCGGCAGTGAGACACATTGCGGGACGCTACCCGCTGCACAGCGGCAGTGAGACACATTGCGGGACGCTACCCGCTGCACAGCGGCAGTGAGACACATTGCGGGACGCTACCCGCTGCACAGCGGCAGTGAGACATTGCGGGACGCTACCCGCTGCACAGCGGCAGTGAGACACATTGCGGGACGCTACCCGCTGCACAGCGGCAGTGAGACACATTGCGGGACGCTACCCGCTGCACAGCGGCAGTGAGACACATTGCGGGACGCTACCCGCTGCACAGCGGCAGTGACACATTGCGGGACGCTACCCGCTGCACAGCGGCAGTGAGACATTGCGGGACGCTACCCGCTGCACAGCGGCAGTGACACATTGCGGGACGCTACCCGCTGCACAGCGGCAGTGACACATTGCGGGACGCTACCCGCTGCACAGCGGCAGTGAGACACATTGCGGGACGCTACCCGCTGCACAGCGGCAGTGAGACACATTGCGGGACGCTACCCGCTGCACAGCGGCAGTGAGACACATTGCGGGACGCTACCCGCTGCACAGCGGCAGTGACACATTGCGGGACGCTACCCGCTGCACAGCGGCAGTGAGACACATTGCGGGACGCTACCCGCTGCACAGCGGCAGTGAGACACATTGCGGGACGCTACCCGCTGCACAGCGGCAGTGAGACACATTGCGGGACGCTACCCGCTGCACAGCGGCAGTGAGACACATTGCGGGACGCTACCCGCTGCACAGCGGCAGTGAGACACATTGCGGGACGCTACCCGCTGCACAGCGGCAGTGAGACATTGCGGGACGCTACCCGCTGCACAGCGGCAGTGAGACACATTGCGGGACGCTACCCGCTGCACAGCGGCAGTGAGACACATTGCGGGACGCTACCCGCTGCACAGCGGCAGTGAGACACATTGCGGGACGCTACCCGCTGCACAGCGGCAGTGACACATTGCGGGACGCTACCCGCTGCACAGCGGCAGTGAGACATTGCGGGACGCTACCCGCTGCACAGCGGCAGTGACACATTGCGGGACGCTACCCGCTGCACAGCGGCAGTGACACATTGCGGGACGCTACCCGCTGCACAGCGGCAGTGAGACACATTGCGGGACGCTACCCGCTGCACAGCGGCAGTGAGACACATTGCGGGACGCTACCCGCTGCACAGCGGCAGTGAGACACATTGCGGGACGCTACCCGCTGCACAGCGGCAGTGACACATTGCGGGACGCTACCCGCTGCACAGCGGCAGTGAGACACATTGCGGGACGCTACCCGCTGCACAGCGGCAGTGAGACACATTGCGGGACGCTACCCGCTGCACAGCGGCAGTGAGACACATTGCGGGACGCTACCCGCTGCACAGCGGCAGTGAGACACATTGCGGGACGCTACCCGCTGCACAGCGGCTTGGTGAGTGTGAATCTTTAAACAGCAGTGGATATGTTTAAGTGTGACTTTTTGTAAGCTGTGCACAATATAAAGCAGTTATGAGTTCCTGTGTATGGGCCAGGGGCCCAGGGAGTGGTATGCAGGGGTCAGGGTAACAAGCTGAGACAGTGTGCTGGGAAAGTGACTTAACCTATCCATTTAATTAATCCAGCTCAATTTGTATATGAGAATCAGGGAAATATGGAGGAAGTTTTGAGATTGGCTTGCATGCTGAGTTAAAGCAGATACGAAGAGGTGGGCTGGAGCATGAGGCTTTACAAAAGCTTGTACCCTCTGTCGAAGTCAAAAATATTACATAAAAAGAACATAGAAACTACACACATTATGAGTCGCTATACTTGCAAATACGTGCAGCGAGCACAGCAATATATGGTAACACACGCATTTACACGGACATGCCACAGAGATGGATTTGACACTTATTTCATGCAGTACATAATTATAATAATATCAAGTGCCAGACATCATGATGATTTAAAATTATATAATGAAGTAATGTCATGTATGTGTATTATTTGAACGAAACCAGATACACCTGTCATATTTGGTATTAAAGCAAGCAGATTAATGTGTAGATTCATTTGATACTTGTTATTAAGTTGTAGGACATTGCAACAAATAATTATGATTAAATGTATAAAAGCTAAAATCACTTTTATTAGAACAATAGATATTCCAAACAGGTAGTGGACAGGAAGCTCAGGCCAGCCCTTTGGATGTCTTCAAGGCTGAACCTGATTAGCATATACAAAGAGACTAGTGACTCATCATGAATGAGTAAGTTCCCTCCCCCAAACGAGATAACACATTGCTGATTACACAGGAAGCCAGTTCCTGTTTTGTATCAGAGGATAAATGGAGTTGCTGGCAGACCAGTGCCTGCATGATTTTACACAGAGAGAGAGATATAAGATGCATTGAGGGAATGGTAACTGTATGCTGGCCTGTAACTGTATGTAACTGTGTTTTAACTGCTTACTGTGTGAGTGTAACCATGTAACTATAGGTATACTGTACTTTGTAATATATTGAATCCATATCCTTTTAATAACAAATATATACATCAATGAGCCTTGGAACTCAGATAATGTGTGGGTGTATTGTTTTCTCTTATGGGATGCAGTGTTTTGCAATGTACAGCGCACATTCATGGCAAATGGTAATAAGATGTGCAGGCGTTTACAATATATATTAGAGCGGGCATTTTAAATATTTGTGAGGAAACAATTTGGCATTTACACCTCAGATGATAATGAGGCATTTTTATGCACTTCTGAATGCCACACAGTTAGTTAAAGTGGCTGGAGGGGGTATGGGCTGCCAGGTTAGCTCCCTGCCTCACTGGAGAACCACAGACCTTACAGTAGCACGTACCCTTCTGTGAATAAAAGTCATACACAGCAGGGTTGTGGTGACGGGCCCCAGTAAAGCCCAGGAGTTTCATGATTGGAGGATGAACCCATCTGAGCCTCGAGAGTCCAGCTGGCCAAGCTAGCCAGAGTAAAGCGTGGTTACCGTGGTTACAGCATGGTTACCGGCTCCATGCAGAGTAGAGATTATTGCTGTGGACCATGTTATATGGGTATTAGATCGTGGTGTACAACAACGGACCCTGCAGGCTGACCCCAAGATATTTGAGGATTTAGCATTGGTGATTGAGAGGTACCTGACCCTGGGAAAACTAAATAAAGCCAAGCAAAGGGTATAGCCAGTACCTAAGCTCAGAACCCTGGAACCCATTGTTAGACTGAAAAAGCCGCCTCCAGCCATATATTTTGAGTGCAGGGAGCCCAGGCAGATATGGCAGGACTGCCCAAAGCAGAGTGAGCTGATGGATTGCAGCGCAGGGAAAACAACATGGCAGCTGAAAGTATTCCCCAGGCTGAAACCACCCTGTTTCGTGTGATGGTACAGGTCGTAGGCTGGGATATCTGGTGATAAAGCTAAATATTTATCGTATATATGACCCTTTATGAGGTCTAAGAACACTGTACGCTATCTACGTGAGAAGTACCGTAAGGGTACGCAAGTTGCGTATCGATCGCTTAGCCGTGATCGAGACGCTCAGGCGTCACGTTCACTCACGGCTAAGTGATCACAGGCAGGCAGACTATTGGCTGTTGACTTATCGTAATGATTCGCTATAGCGTAGCGGCGCTCGGGACCACGAGGAGATCACCAGCGATGCAGACGCTCACAACGTTAAACCTTTATATCTATACCCTTAACAATGAAATACACAGTAAACCTTAATGTAGAGACAAAGTGTAAGTGCAACCTTGTGTAACCTGATTAACTACAAAGCTGTTTGAGCGTAACCGACGCTCAGAGAATACTTAATACTATAAAGAATACACAGATACCTGGGCTTAGGGTCCGAAACCTATTATGTGTATTATGACTATTATACTTGCAAAAGGAATCACAGTACAAATGATACACTACAATATAACATAAACCAACTAACCAGATAAACTACACAGGTAATACAATACAATACAATTCAAGTCTAATCAAGGAAAAATACGAAAGAAAGAGAAGAGAGGGAGAGAGAGAAATGGCTCACAGTAAGACAATATGATTACGGAGAAAACTTACGCACAAGGGGAACGATCGCATGCGCCTCGATATCCAGCTCCCGATTATCAGCAATGAGAACCGTTGAAGAGAGTGAAGTTGGATATGGTCGGCCTGCTATTTATGCCCCACACACAATACAATTCAATGGTCCCTACAATCTCATTGTTCATTGGACACAGGAATTCGACTTCGCATTATAACAAAAGGTCATAGGTTGATTCATACAGGTGGGCTGTGACTATTTCCAACTGCTCAGGTGGGAGGGAAACTGGGTTTCCCGCCGCATGGGTAATAAAGTGCAAATAAAGTAAATGTTCATAAACTTCTTATGTCCATAACTATTTGCACGAGCGATTGATCTGCTTCAAACCAACACCGGAATATTTCTAATTAAATATTCTTCCGATGGGTACTAAACACCACTGTATTACTCCTGTCTGACCCTTCGTATTAAACAAAGAGGGATTCCTCTGTTCATAAACATTCTATATTAACCAAACTTTCAGAATCTATCAAAGGGACCATGATCTACAAAATACATTATTAGTGAAAATATGTAATGATTGAGTCGCACGCTATGATCGCATAAACTCTACCGTAAATACGCATACCATGCGCCTGCGGGTGCCCGCGACTGTGAGTATGCGCACGTACGGGAGAGCGTACGCATGCGCAGCACGGACCTGTGTGAGGTGCAAATATGGTAGTGTGCATAGAGATATTTTTCTGACTTTGACAGTCCACCCTTTGGCAGTCAATAATAACTGCCACTTCCTGAAAACATTTCAAAAGGAGAAAAATATATGTTAGGGGTTAATTCATTTCCATGGTTGGGTAAGGGAGGAGAGAGGAGTAGGTGTGAAGAGGGTATGACCTAGTGAGATAGCAGAAGCATGTGTGTATGAGTCCATGTTTGGGGGGGTCATGTATCATCGTGCCGTACGTGTTGTAAATCAAGCTTCGAGGTATTGCGAAGTATACATTTGAATTCCTTCTTATCCCGTGGTACAGGTCTGTGGATGGGCTGTCAAACTTTACCGAGCTCTTTTCGGATTTTGAACAAAATGGGGAGCACATTTTAGTTGATGATACATGAATGGGGGAATATGTGATTGCTGATATCTGTGCCTGTATTCCCTATACTATGCGTGTCATTATCTGAGGGTTGTAGAAATGAAGAAAAGACATAATTACGGTAAATGCGGTGGTATTCTATGTCAGGTTAATGTACATCTGTCGGTTGAAGTTTTGTTCGGTATCAGTTGAAAGTCGTCTTCTTTGCGCTGTTTTGCTCATTAAGCGTGAGCAATAAGCTTTGTCAATGCCATTAGATTTACAAAAAATGTTGGGCTAGCGTAATTTTAAGAATTCTAGGGAAACTGGGGATCCATGGCAAAGTTCATCAAGTGTCCATATCTCAAGTGGTCAAAACTTCTCCTTTGGTCTATCCGTTGTCTGTATAGCGTCTCATCAACTTCCTCGTCCAAGGGGGTCTTGTTATCTTGGAGAAAAACCAGAAAAACAGGTGAAAGAAACGGACCGTAGAAATCGCATTTTCATCACATCATTGTTTCTATCATTGGGTCATAAATCAAATCCAGGTTAATTACAGTTTCCTCACTCCTTAAACTCATCACTCTGGTACTTTGTTTGCACCTCATTAAAGCCTGCCCGCATCTAAATATCAATCCAATCGATATAACGACACCTAAGATACATAGGAGAAACTTCCCAACATCCATTATGACTCCTTGAGCCCAGTCTCCCAAACCGGAGAACCAATTTCGCGGGTTCAACCATGACACCCAACCAGTCAGCTCATTACCTACAACAGCAAGAGTGAGATTTGTGTTTTCGGCGAAATTCCCACTTTAATTGGAGAATATCGTCCATCTTTTGGTCTATGACCTCTACCGGATCCTCGGTGCTATTCGTGATATACGTGCAACACTTCACGCCGTACTGTGTTGCCAATGTAACACAATATCCGCCTGTCACTGCTGTGAGGTAATTAAGAACCATTCTATGCTGTACCAGTTCTGTTTTATAAGCTTGAAGTTCTCTTCCAGTATATCTAAACGTGTCATCATACATTTCAGTGATATTATCTAACAAATTGGCGAGTGCGGAAATGTATCTATAATTCATCACTCCTCGAGCGGTGCGAGTGAAATCTAACGCCACCAGAACCTGAATCCCGGTGGATTCATGGATCAGATCAGAGGCCGGATGCTCTAACCTGTCTGACAGTTGTCTTTTAACGAGGTGCTCGTAATGAGTGTGAGTATAAGGAGCTTGGGCACCACGGTGTATGTCTTTCATTTTATCATGAGTTACAGTCATTACTTCAGGCAATACTCTTCCAATATAACACAATCCTTCAGAGTTTGGGGCAAGCCACTTGTACGCCTTTCTCCCGCATATGAAATATGCATCATCGGGGAGAACATATGGGACGGAGAAAGACATTACCATATTACACACCTTCCAGGTGAAATCTCCTAGCCCTAATTCTTCCATCTGCTTAATGCACGTATCAGGTTGTACGATATGTGCACAGTATCCTGGTGATACTTCTCCAACTCTAGTAATCCTATTTCCTAAGGTGTATCTATACCGGAAAGATTTTCCTCTACTGGCTATGTGGCGTACAAGCTCTGTATCCGTAGGCATTCTATCTGCTCTGTGTGAAAAGGTCATGGTGTGGTTACTCCATGATACTTCCCAATTTCCCGGCTTTCTGGGATTGGAGATGTTGAAACATAATAGGGACCTATCCACGTGGTATTGGTGGAGCTTCAAACTAGGAGGGCTGGAGATATTAAACCTCCGGTCCACCGGTCTCCCACCATTTAACTCAAGTACCTCCCCTATCGTTAAAGGAAATGGTACTAGCCCTGATTTGCTATGACCCTGAGGTACTTGAGAGCATACCCAACAATCTGTTTTGTTTAATACGTTACCCACTAAGGAGTGATAGTCACTCAATGGATGCCGGTCCATATGGATATTAAAACTGGATTGGCATTTCTTAATGCACCCATCCTCAATGACATTGTTACAGAGCCTACAGATACAGTTTTCTTCAGCTAACAATCCGTCACAATTTCTTCTATGATCAATGCTATCGGATCGTTTTCTGATACTCGCCTTTGCTTGTTGGTTAGGTTGATCTTGGAAAACTACGCCTCCATCTTTATCATCAGAACCCATTCCAGAACCTCCATCGACCTCCATGGTACTCTCGCCGGAACAGACTGCTCTGGTTAACATCATGGTCAACAGGAAAATCCGGATCACAGTCTCTTGGGGCAAGTCCATCTTTGAGGAGGAGACGAAGAAGAATGAGAAGGAGGAAAAATACATTTGAGGGAGAGGGGATGGGAAGTGGAGAAAAACAATAAAAGGGAGTGGGGAGTCGACAACAGCTCTCGGTCTTCAAGGCTCAGGTGCCGCCTCAGTCCTCCTGGAACAGACACTCCAGTGATACAACCTCTACCGTCTGTTCCTTATCACGGGACTTCTCTGGATCAGCGACCTTCTTGCAGTGGGATGAATGGACCCAAGTCTCTCTCTCAGCAACCTTCAGTGCTGTAGTGCTAGTCAATAAGACCTGGTATGGTCCTTCCCATCTGTCAATAAGGCAACCTGAGCGTAGAAAATTCCGTATCATTACATAATCCCCAGGTTCAATGTCATGACAATTACTCTCAGGTAGATCAGGAATCACCAACTTCAGATTATCATTTTGATTCCTTAACTGTTTACTCATGTTAATCAAGTACTTTACAGTCACTTCATTGTTACATTTCAAATCATCCTGAGGGTTAATCATGACATGCGGTTGTCGACCAAACAAGATTTCAAAAGGGGACAGATTAAGAGGGGACCTGGGAGTGGTTCTGATACTGTACAATACAATGGGCAAAGCTTCTGGCCATGTCAATCCTGTCTCTGCCATCACTTTACTCAATTTATTTTTAATAGTGCTGTTCACTCTTTCGACCTTCGCACTCGCCTGTGGACGGTACGGAGTGTGCAGCTTGCTATCAATTCCCATCAATTTACACATTCCTTGAAAGACATCACCTGTAAAATGGGTACCCCTATCACTTTCGATTATTCTAGGGATACCATATCTACATACAAATTCCTGCACAATTTTCTTAGCTGTAAACATAGCGGTATTTGTAGCTGCAGGAAATGCTTCGACCCAATTCGAGAAAACATCTATACAAACAAGTACATATTTCAAATTCCGACAAGGGGGTAATTGTATGAAGTCAATTTGTATTACCTGGAAAGGGCCGCCGGCAGGTGGGATATGGGATGGTTCTGTAGGTATTGCCTTTCCAATATTCTTTCTCAGACAGGTAAGGCATGACATTGCTCTTTTACTCGCATGAGAGGAGAATCCTGGGGCGCACCAATAGGCTCTTACCAATTTGCACATTCCCTCCTTGCCTAGATGAGTCAGCCTGTGAGCTGCTTCAGCCAGACATGGAAGATATGCTCTGGGGGCCACTGGTTTACCATGTCCATCCGTCCAGAGTCCTGAGGACTCCTGGCCACATCCCTTTGCCTTCCAGACTGCCCTTTCCTGTGTGGAACACAAATTTTGCATTTCACACAACTTCTGTGTGTTGATGGTATTGAATACCATCAGTTGTGTGGTGTCTGTCTGTATGGGGGTAGCAGCTGCTAACTTAGCAGCTTCGTCTGCTCGGCTGTTACCAAGTGATACCGGGTCTTGGTTATATGTGTGTGCTTTACATTTGATAACAGCCACTCTGTCGGGTTCCTGTATCGCTGTTAGAAGCCTTTTTATGTGAGCTGCATGCGCTACCGGTGTACCAGCTGCCGTCATGAAATTTCTGAGGCGCCATAGGGCTCCGAAATCATGGACTACCCCGAATGCGTATCTAGAATCGGTGTAGATATTGGCTGACTTACCCTTAGCCAATTCACATGCTCTGGTTAGGGCGACCAGTTCAGCAACCTGGGCTGAGTGAGGTGGGCCTAGCGGTTCCGCTTCTATGGTGTCTTGGTCATCTACGACTGCGTATCCAGTACACAAGTCTCCCGAGTCTGACTGTCTGTGACAACTACCGTCCGTGTAGAACGTGAGTTCTGCATCTTCCAGTGGGTTGTCACTGATGTCAGGCCTTGCGGTAAAATTTTGGGTCAAATATTCCATACAATCATGTGTATCTTCCTTTGTATTAAATCCTCCTTCCCCAGCACTCTCACCTTCCACCCTTTGTGCCTGACCAGGCACACCTGGGAGATATGTTGCAGGATTTAATGCACTGCATCTCCTTATGGTGATGTTTACGGGGGCCATTAGTGCCAATTCCCATCTTGTAAATCTCGCTGATGAGACGTGTCTGGTTTGGGCAGAATTCAATAAGGCTGATACTGCATGTGGCGTATGGATTGTGAGGTTGTGGCCTAGCACGACATCTTCGCTTTTTGTCACTAGCAATGCTATCGCAGCAACGCTTCGCAAGCATGTGGGGAGG
Organism: Pseudophryne corroboree; assembly: GCF_028390025.1. Taxonomy (NCBI): domain Eukaryota; kingdom Metazoa; phylum Chordata; class Amphibia; order Anura; family Myobatrachidae; genus Pseudophryne; species Pseudophryne corroboree. The sequence goes on from NC_086452.1 coordinate 483,266,934, forward strand.
GATTGCGCTACCGTATCTAGCTGAGCGCTGTAGTATGCAACTGGCCTGCTGGCATCACCGTGTTTTTGGGTTAGTACACCTGCCGCGCAACCAGCACTTTCTGTTCCGTATAGTTCAAAGGGTTTCCCATAGTCTGGCATACCTAGTGCTGGTGCCTGCGTTAGGCACTGTTTGAGTCTCTCAAATGCTGTTTCGGACTCGTCTGTATGCGAAATCCTATCAGGTTTGTTTGAGGAGACCATTTCCTGCAAAGGTAACGCTAAAATGGAAAACCCTGGGATCCAATTACGGCAATACCCACACATTCCTAAAAACGTTCTGATCTGTTGCTGGGTTTGTGGTAGAGTCATGTCTCTAATTGCTTGGATTCTATCAGCGGTCAGGTGTCTCAGTCCTTGTGTTAGACAGTGTCCCAAATATTTTACCTTAGTTTGGCATAATTGCAACTTGTCTTTGGACACCTTGTGTCCGGTGTCTGAAAGATGAAACAGGAGCTGTTTCGTATCCTTCAGAGATGCTTCCAGTGAATCTGAACACAGTAATAAATCGTCCACATACTGTATCAATACTGATCCACTGTCTGGTTGAAAAGACTGTAAACAATCATGCAAAGCTTGAGAAAATATACTTGGACTATCTATGAAACCTTGGGGTAATCGAGTCCACGTGTATTGGACTCCTCTGTATGTGAATGCAAACAAATATTGGCTGTCAGGGTGCAGAGGTACCGAAAAGAAAGCGGAGCAGAGGTCAATAACAGTGAAAAATTTGGCAGTGGGAGGGATTTGCATTAGGATGACAGCTGGATTTGGCACTACGGGGAACTGACTCTCAACTATTTTGTTAATCCCCCTTAGATCCTGCACTAGCCTGTAACCCCTCCCCCCACTCTTCTTAACAGGGAAGATGGGACTATTGGCAGTGCTGGACGTTCTTACCAGAATGCCCTGTTGTAGCAAGCGCTCTATTACTGGGTAAACTCCTAACTCCACCTCTGGCTTCAGAGGATACTGTGGGATTTTTGGAGCTATCCTACCATCTTTTACTTGTACAACTACTGGAGCTACGTTTGCCATTAATCCAGTGTCCTGTCCGTCTTTTGTCCAAAGTGACTCTGGTATCTGAGATGTCATCTCTTCTATTTGGGATGGATTCCTATTTGTCATAATGGTATGTGACATTAATTTTGATGGGGAGTCTAACATGTCTCGCACTTCCTGAGCGTGTTTCTCAGGTATGTCCAAGAATACACCTTCAGGAGTACAATAAATGACGCACCCCATTTTACACAGTAAGTCTCTTCCCAGGAGATTGGTTGGTGCCGATGCAGCCAGCAAAAAGGAATGCTTGGTATGCAAAGGCCCTATTGTAATCTCGGCTGGTTTGCTAACAGGGTAATGCTGGACTACTCCTGTTACTCCCATGGCTGGAATTGTCCTACCAGTGGTTCTCATGCCCACTGTCGAATTTATCACTGATTTGGCCGCCCCTGTGTCTACAAGAAAGTTTAAAGTTTTACCAGCTACATTGATTGCGACCTCGGGTTCACTTTCAAGGTTGGCAATTAATTTTACTGGCTGCAGATTACAGGTATGGCCACACCCCTATTGGGTATGGTGACCTCCCTGAATCCCGCTGGCAGCAACTACTTGTGAGGGAGATAGTTGGGAACTACCAGAGGCTTGCCAGTCTCTGTTTGGGGGATATCTTTTTGTTTCCCCTGTATGTGGCTCATAACTCCATTTCTGCGGACCTTGCTCCCAATGTCGTGTGTCGTGTCGTTGTCTAGGGGGTTGGTATGATCTTTGCAAATTTTTCGCTCTACAGTCTCGTGCATAGTGCCCCTGTCTTTGACAAGAATAACATGTTATCATAGTTGACTTACCCACAGGGTTGGATGGTACATATGCAGGCTGCTTTGTGGTCAGAGCCTGTATACTTACTGACATTAATTTGTCACCTTGTTGTTCCCTGTGTCTGGTGATGTTCCTATCGTGATCAATAGCAGCCTCTCTCAAAGTAGCCACAGACAGACCTCGCCAACATGGTTGCGTGGTCTGTACCCTAGTCTTCAATGACTCTTTTAAACCATCCATCAGTACCGATACTGCTACTTCCCGATGGTTTATGTTTGTTTTAATGTCCTCTATACCTGTGTATTTTGCCATTTCTAATAATGCTCTGTGAAAATACTCTGCAGCTGTTTCTGACTCCTTCTGTTTAATGGAGAATATTTTGTTCCATTTAACTACGGCTGGGAAATACTCTTTTAACTGTAAGCTTATTCTTTTTACATTGTCTTTGTTGTACACATCTGTAAGAGGTACATCATGATCTAATCCACAGTCAGCTAAAAATTGAGCTGCGTCGACATTGGAGGGTAAACATGCTCTCAGCAATATCTGCCAGTCTTTGTTGTTGGGCTCTAACGTGTTACCTAGGTCTCTGATGTATTTTTGGCTGGCAACTAAGTCTTTTCTAGGGTCAGGAAATTCAGACACTATGGTCCTTAATTCCATTCGGGAAAATGGAGTGTACATGGCAATGTTCCTAATGGGAGTGGCTCCTGATGCGTCTGTTTTCCCATTTGGCACTGCTATTACTCTAACAGGTGTAATTCTAACAACCTCATTCTGTGTAGATTCTACAGGCTGTGGTGAAATAGTTTCAGCATAATGCATGGTGCCGTACTTACCAGTTGATACGACCTCACCTATCCCTCCGCTAGGGGCCTTTACTAATCTCGTGGGTGGAGCTGTGCCTACTGTGGTCTCTGCTATGGTGGCTGCTAGAGAGAGCGCTGAAATCGTTGCCGCTTCGTCCTCTTGATCACACTCCTGAGGAAAGTTCAAAACAGGGTACAACTTGCACGGGTTAATACTTGTATGGGTTAATGGGTTAACATTATCATTAACATTTACACAGTTACTAAGTGACTTTGTGTTACACCTTAGTGCGTCTTTCTCCGTAATCAACTTCTCTCCTGATATATATGGTGGCGGCGGGGCCGTGGCAATCAGTTTTCTGTTAGAGCCAGATCCTGCCGCCTGAGCCAAACCTCTCTGTATCTCACCTTCCTGTTGCCACAACTGTAAATAATCATAATGCTGGATTCGTCTCTTTGTTGATTTTATGAGACATATCCTCCTCCTTAAATTTTGTAACACCTCTGAGCTGAAGCTCCCTATTCTTGGGAATTTCTCCCCGTCATGCACAGTCATTCTCTCCCATTCATCACATAAAGTTTCTGTGTGACTTCCATATTTTTCACACATTATATACCTGGCCGACCCAATTGGTCGGACCACTGAATCAACCCGAACCGAGGTTGATCGCCCCCTACCTGAACAAGTGGCCCCCATAGTTCGAAAGTGTTGCTTTATTTAGCCAACCCTTTACGAAAAACCAAATGCCAACAATAGGCTGACGGTGGCGGTTTACCGAGTACCCCACTCACTCGCCCACGCCGACCTATACGACCTGATCACACCGATATGGTGCTGGCGTACTCGACCTAGGGCCCCTGCGACCTGAACCTCTACTTACTGGAACCTGTGAGGGTTATCCGAAGAACACTTACTCTTTCCAGTAACTATTGGTTGCTGGATAGTTCCTGAGTGAGCAGCGAACTTCCCTTAAAATAAAAAAAATTACACAAATCACGTTAGAGTGTACAGATAGCGTTTGTGACCCCTTTACTCTAATGGTATTAGGTCAGATTACTAACTACTGCACACACTTACGTGCGGTCCAGTCGTTCAGTACACAAACAACTAAGCTTATGTACGGAAAGACCAATGGAATCGAAACTTACGACTGCGAATTCCTTCAGCCAGAGCTTATATGGCCTATATGGGTGTTGCACCAACCCTTCTCGGTGTTGTGCCTGTGAACTGTATAGCGGACTTCCTTGTCGGCTGTACCTGGACCTCCTGGTCTGTTATGACCTCCTGGTCTTGTTACAGTGTGACCTCCTGGTCTTGTTATACTCTAATGCTCAAAATTGTCTTTAACCAGAGATGCCTCCCTAGCCACCGTGCACGTCACTTACACGCATGTACCTCACGAGTACTCGACTTTTCTTGTGGTTCAACCTTTAAAAATTGTAAAAACACTCACTCATCACATGTACACTTTTGTTTCTATTTCTATTTCTGCGCAGAAATTTTTTCTTTAGCCCAGCTGTGTTACCAATTAGGAGCAGGATCTGTTAATTTAAATTTTGGATTTCCAAAAATAGACTTGAATTATTTATCGCCTGTGGCGCTCTTTACCGCTTTGCGTTACTTACCGCGTTGCGTTAAAAATCAACTTATCGTGACTTGAGCTACGTGGGCGTAACCGGACGCTCCGTTGCGTAATGTACGCTGCGTGCGTCCGCCTTTGGATTGCGTACACAAGTCTTTTGTTAGGGACACGTGTACGCAAAGCAAAGATCCACCGTAACACAATTTATATTTTTATCAATGTAGATGATCTCTGGTCATCTACCACACAACACACTGACTTCGCCTTATCTCCCAGGCAAAACTGTGTGTTTGTCTATCTTTTAACTATATTACCTTTACTCTTAAACTATGAAATAACGGCAAATCTATTTTTAGCACTTGTATCGACTATAAAACTGGCAGACAGGAGAGTGATATACAAAAATGAAAAAGAAAAAGAAATGCAGATATATATGTGTGCGTGCGTGTGTACGCAAGACAGAAAAATAGTTTTAAAAGACACTAGCGTTTTGTTCTTACCTCCGGTTCCCGGATTCCTTCAGCACTCTTTTATCTAAGCGAAGCAGACGCTTATCCCGTCAGCACTACGAGACAACCTCCCGCCCTTTGCTGAGGGATAATGTCTGCTGATCTACCTAGTGCAGATATGTGAAGGACAGGACGAGCCGCCAATTGATAAAGCTAAATATTTATCGTATATATGACCCTTTATGAGGTCTAAGAACACTGTACGCTATCTACGTGAGAAGTACCGTAAGGGTACGCAAGTTGCGTATCGATCGCTTAGCCGTGATCGAGACGCTCAGGCGTCACGTTCACTCACGGCTAAGTGATCACAGGCAGGCAGACTATTGGCTGTTGACTTATCGTAATGATTCGCTATAGCGTAGCGGCGCTCGGGACCACGAGGAGATCACCAGCGATGCAGACGCTCACAACGTTAAACCTTTATATCTATACCCTTAACAATGAAATACACAGTAAACCTTAATGTAGAGACAAAGTGTAAGTGCAACCTTGTGTAACCTGATTAACTACAAAGCTGTTTGAGCATAACCGACGCTCAGAGAATACTTAATACTATAAAGAATACACAGATACCTGGGCTTAGGGTCCGAAACCTATTATGTGTATTATGACTATTATACTTGCAAAAGGAATCACGGTACAAATGATACACTACAATATAACATAAACCAACTAACCAGATAAACTACACAGGTAATACAATACAATACAATTCAAGTCTAATCAAGGAAAAATACGAAAGAAAGAGAAGAGAGGGAGAGAGAGAAATGGCTCACAGTAAGACAATATGATTACGGAGAAAACTTACGCACAAGGGGAACGATCGCATGCGCCTCGATATCCAGCTCCCGATTATCAGCAATGAGAACCGTTGAAGAGAGTGAAGTTGGATATGGTCGGCCTGCTATTTATGCCCCACACACAATACAATTCAATGGTCCCTACAATCTCATTGTTCATTGGACACAGGAATTCGACTTCGCATTATAACAAAAGGTCATAGGTTGATTCATACAGGTGGGCTGTGACTATTTCCAACTGCTCAGGTGGGAGGGAAACTGGGTTTCCCGCCACATGGGTAATAAAGTGCAAATAAAGTAAATGTTCATAAACTTCTTATGTCCATAACTATTTGCACGAGCGATTGATCTGCTTCAAACCAACACCGGAATATTTCTAATTAAATATTCTTCTGATGGGTACTAAACACCACTGTATTACTCCTGTCTGACCCTTCGTATCAAACAAAGAGGGATTTCTCTGTTCATAAACATTCTATATTAACCAAACTTTCAGAATCTATCAAAGGGACCATGATCTACAAAATACATTATTAGTGAAAATATGTAATGATTGAGTCGCACGCTATGATCGCATAAACTCTACCGTAAATACGCATACCATGCGCCTGCGGGTGCCCGCGACTGTGAGTATGCGCACGTACGGGAGAGCGTACGCATGCGCAGCACGGACCTGTGTGAGGTGCAAATATGGTAGTGTGCATAGAGATATTTTTCTGACTTTGACACTGGGCCTTGGTTGACACTGGCAGTGCACTGACCAGGATTCACCCCCAGTAAAGGTGCTGTGTATACATGGGGACATAGAAGAATGCCCATGAGTGCACATGCTGGTGGTGATTAAAGAACGCCTATTAAAAATGGTAGCAGCAGTATCATCCAAGCCTCCTTACCCACTGACCCTGGGCCTCCCTTACCCACTGATCCTGGGCCTCCCTTACCCACTGATCCTGGGCCTCCCTTACCCACTGATCCTGGGCCTCCCTTAGCCACTGATCCTGGGCCTCCCTTACCCACTGATCCCAATGTTACAGGAGGTGGTTACCTGGCATAACAGATGCTGAGATGACCCAGAGGCAGAGATCTACTGGAGGCCAAGGCTGTATGACTGTAACGCCCTTTCTTGCCGGTGAGCAATTTGTCCAATGCTTTTTTTTAAATGTGGTAAATGGTAAGGTGAACTCTGCTTTACCACCTTACTTCATGGATAAAAAAGATTAGTTATAACGTGTGACCTATTTGCAGGGTCGACCAGTCGCTGGTTCCCTGGAAACACGAGCAGCTGGTACTGAGGGCGGCTCACACATTTATGGGGTGGCCATCTAGGGGAGGAGAAAACTCTCCAGCGTATCCAGCAATGGTACTACTGTCCAGGCATTCATGTCACAGTTATAAAATATTGGGGGTCATTCCGAGTTGTTCGCTCGTTGCCGATTTTCGCAATGGAGCGATTAAGGTAAAAATGCGCATGGTACGCAGTGCGCTAAGTATTTTAGCACAAAACTTAGTAGATTTACTCACGTCCGAACGAAAAATTTTCATCGTTGAAGTGATCGGAGTGTTATTGACAGGAAGTGGGTGTTTCTGGGCGGAAACTGACTGTTTTCTGGGAGTGTGTGGAAAAACGCAGGCGTGCCAGGAAAAAACGCGGGAATGTCTGGAGAAACGGGGGAGTGGCTGGCCAAATGCAGGGCGTGTGTGTGACGTCAAACCAGGAACGAAACGGGCTGAGCTGATCGCAGTGTAGGAGTAAGTCTCGAGCTACTCAGAAACTGCTAAGAATTTTCTATTCGCTATTATGCTAAGCTAAGATTCACTCCCAGAGGGCGGCGGCCTAGCGTGTGCAATGCTGCTAAAAGCAGCTAGCGAGTGAACAACTTGGAATGAGGGCCATTGTCAGGAATGCCCAGTGTGCCAAAAGAATGCACCCCAGTCCGGATCTAGGGAAATTGATTCCCCATGCCTTTTGAATGAATTGGTATGGATCTGATAGGGCCAGTGGACAAACCTGCTATTGGGCATCTGTACATATTGGTGGTGGTGGTGGATTATGCCACAAGTACCTGGGGGCCATTCCACTATAGAACATGAAGTCTGGCACTGTTGTCCGGGAGATGCTGTATACCCATCTCGGAATACCAAAAGAGGTCCTGACGGACCAAGGTCCCCCTTTTGTGTCTAAGTTAAAGAGAGACCTGTGTCGCCTATTAAAGGTGGATAAAATTACAGCGTCGGTTTACCACCCGCAACCAGGCGCCTTGTTCTAACGCTTTAATCAAACCCATAAGCAGATGATAAAAAGGGCGGTGTCACAGGAGAAGTGGGATTGGGACCTACTCTTACCTGAGCTAATGTTTGCAGTTGAAGAGGTACCCCAAGCCTCTACGGGGTTTAGCCCCTTCAAGCTCCTCTATGGTAGACAGCCCACAGGAATACTAGATCTGTTAAAACAAGGGTGGGCTCAGCAATCGTCCCAAGAGCCTAACATCATTCAGTCTGTGTCCCAATCGTATGGCCGTCTAAGCAAACTGCGCCACTTCTGAAATAACATGTGGAAAGGGCTCAACAGCATCAAAAATGTTGTTATGAAATTACCGCTGCCAACCGGCCCTTTAATCCAGGCGACAAGGTACTGGTACTCATGCTTACTACTGAAAGGAACCTGTATGCCCAGTGCAAGGCCCTTATGAGACCATAGAGGCAGTGGGACCAGTGAACTATAATGTACGGCAGGTGGTAGAAGGAAAGAGGAACAAGTCTACCATGTGAACTTGCTGAAGCCTTCGAAGGAAAGTGCCCGTCGGCCCTCTTTATTATCACCACCTCCTACATGTGATGTCTGCAGCGCATAGCCCATGGAGTACGTCACGTGACCTGTGCTGGCTTGGTGGGTATATAAGGTGTGTGATAGGCCGTCTGCACACATATGACACGTTGCTGGCTTGGTGGTTATATAAGGGGTGTGATAGGACGTCTGCACACATATCACGCGTTGCTGGCTTGGTGGGTATATAACGTGTGTGATAGGCCGTCTGCACACACATCACACGTTGCTGGCTTGGTGGGTATATAACGTGTGTGATAGGCCGTCTGCACACATATCACTCGTTGCTGGCTTGGTGGGTATATAAGGTGTGTGATAGGCCGTCTGCACACATATCACACGTTGCTGGCTTGGTGGGTATATAAGGGGTGTGATAGGCCGTCTGCACACATATCACACGTTGCTGGCTTGGTGGGTATATAAGTTGTGTGATAGGCCATCTGCACACATATCACCCATTGCTGGCTTGGTGGGTATATAACGTGTGTGATAGGCCGTCTGCACACATATCACACGTTGCTGGCTTGGTGGGTATATAAGTTGTGTGATAGGCCGTCTGCACACATATCACCCATTGCTGGCTTGGTGGGTATATAAAGTGTGTGATAGGCCGTCTGCACACATATCACACGTTGCTGGCTTGGTGGGTATATAAGGGGTGTGATAGGCCGTCTCCACACATATCACACGTTGCTGGCTTGGTGGGTAGATAAGGTGTGTGATAGGCCGTCTGCACACATATCACACGTTGCTGGCTTGGTGGTTATATAAGGGGTGTGATAGGACGTCTGCACACATATCACACGTTGCTGGCTTGGTGGGTATATAAGGTGTGTGATAGGCCGTCTGCACACATATCACACGTTGCTGGCTTGGTGGTTATATAAGGGGTGTGATAGGACGTCTGCACACATATCACACGTTGCTGGCTTGGTGGGTATATAAGGGGTGTGATGGGCCGTCTGCACACATATCACACGTTGCTGGCTTGGTGGGTATATAAGGTGTGTGATAGGCCGTCTGCACACATATCACACGTTGCTGGCTTGGTGGGTATATAAGGGGTGTGATGGGCCGTCTGCACACATATCACTCGTTGCTGGCTTGGTGGGTATATAAGGGGTGTGATAGGCCGTCTGCACACACATCACTCGTTGCTGGCTTGGTGGGTTTATAAGGGGTGTGATAGGCCGTCTGCACACACATCACTCGTTGCTGGCTTGGTGGGTATATAAAGTGTGTGATAGGCCGTCTGCACAAAATATCACGCGTTGCTGGCTTGGTGGGTATATAAGGAGTGTGATAGGCCGTCTGCACACATATCACACGTTGCTGACTTGGTTGGTATATAAAGTGTGTGATAGGCCGTCTGCACAAAATATCACGCGTTGCTGGCTTGGTGGGTATATAAGGAGTGTGATAGGCCGTCTGCACACATATCACTCGTTGCTAGCTTGGTGGGTATATAAGGGGTGTGATAGGCCGTCTCCACACATATCAGACGTTGCTGGCTTGGTGGTTATATAAGGGGTGTGATAGGACGTCTGCACACATATCACGCGTTGCTGACTTGGTTGGTATATAAAGTGTGTGATAGGCCGTCTGCACACATATCACACGTTGCTGGCTTTGTGGGTAGATAAGGTGCATGATAGGCCGTCTGCACACATATCACACGTTGCTAGCCTGGTGGGTATATAAGGGGTGTGATAGGCCGTCTCCACACATATCACTCGTTGCTGGCTTGGTGGGTATATAAGGGGTGATAGGCCGTCTGCACACATATCACACATTGCTGGCTTGGTGGGTATATAAGGGGTGTGATAGGCCATCTCCACACATATCACTCGTTGGTGGGTATATAAAGGTGTGTGATAGGCCGTCTGCACACATATCACTTGTTGCTGGCTTAGTGGGTATATAAGGGGTGTGATAGGCCGTCTGCACACATATCACTCGTTGCTGGCTTGGTGGGTATATAAGGTGTGTGATAGGCCGTCTGCACACATATCACACATTGCTGGCTTGGTGGGTATATAAGGGGTGTGATAGGCCATCTCCACACATATCACTCGTTGGTGGGTATATAAAGGTGTGTGATAGGCCGTCTGCACACATATCACTTGTTGCTGGCTTAGTGGGTATATAAGGGGTGTGATAGGCCGTCTGCACACATATCACTCGTTGCTGGCTTGGTGGGAATATAAGGTGTGTGATAGGCCGTCTCCACACATATCACTCGTTGCTGGCTTGGTGGGAATATAAGGTGTGTGATAGGCCGTCTCCACACATATCACTCGTTGCTGGCTTGGTCGGTATATAAGAGGTGTGATAGGCCGTCTGCACACATATCACTCATTGCTGGCTTGGTGGGTATTTAAGGTGTGTGATAGGCCATCTGCTCACATATCACACGTTGCTGGCTTGGTGGGTATATAAAGGTGTGTGATAGGCCGTCTGCACACATATCACACGTTGCTGGCTTGGTGGGTATATAAGAGGTGTAATAGGCCGTCTGCACACATATCACACGTTGCTGGCTTGGGGGGTATATAAGGTGGGATAGGCCATCTGCACACATATCACACGTTGATGGCTTGGTGGGTATATAAGGTGTGTGATAGGCCGTCTGCACACATATCACACGTTGCTGGCTTGGTGGGTATATAAGGTGGGATAGGCCATCTGCTCACATATCACACGTTGCTGGCTTGGTGGGTATATAAGGTGTGTGATAGGTCGTCTGCACACATATCACACGTTGCTGGCTTGGTGGGTATATAAGGTGGGATAGGCCATCTGCTCACATATCACACGTTGCTGGCTTGGTGGGTATATAAGGTGTGTAATAGGCCGTCTGCACACATATCACTCGTTACTGGCTTGGTGGGTATATAAGGAGTGTGATAGGCCGTCTGCATACATATCACACGTTGCTGGCTTGGGGGGTATATAAGGTGGGATAGGCCATCTGCTCACATATTACACGTTGCTGGCTTGGTGGGTATATAAGGTGTGTAATAGGCCGTCTGCACACATATCACTCGTTACTGGCTTGGTGGGTATATAAGGTGTGTGATAGGCCGTCTGCATACATATCACACGTTGCTGGCTTGGGGGGTATATAAGGTGTGTAATAGGCCGTCTGCACACATATCACACGTTGCTGGCTTGGTGGGTATATAAGGTGTGTGATAGGCCGTCTGCACACATATCACTCGTTACTGGCTTGGTGGGTATATAAGGTGTGTGATAGGCCGTCTGCACACATATCACACGTTGCTGGCTTGGTGGATATATAAGGTGTGTGATAGGCTGTCTGCACACATATCACACGTTGCTGGCTTGGTCGGTATATAAGAGGTGTAATAGGCCGTCTGCACACATATCACTCGTTGCTGGCTTGGTGGATATATAAGGTGTGTGATAGGCCGTCTGCACACATATCACTCGTTGCTGGCTTGGTGGGTATATAAGAGGTGTAATAGGCCGTCTGCACACATATCACACGTTGCTGGCTTGGTGGGTATATAAGGTGTGTGATAGGCCGTCTGCACACATATCACTCGTTACTGGCTTGGTGGGTATATAAGGGGTGTGATAGGACGTCTGCACACATATCACACGTTGCTGGCTTGGTGGATATATAAGGTGTGTGATAGGCCGTCTGCACACATATCACTCGTTACTGGCTTGGTGGGTATATAAGGGGTGTGATAGGACGTCTGCACACATATCACACGTTGCTGGCTTGGTGGATATATAAGGTGTGTGATAGGCCGTCTGCACACATATCACTCGTTGCTGTCATGGAAAAAAGGGGCAATTTATCAGAGTTGCAAAACGGGAAGATTATCGGCTTTCGGCCAAGGGTGGCGGTATTCCTGACACAGCGCAGTGTGTGACCTATCCGCATGCTACCGTGGTGAATGACACCATTACGAATAACAGGTGTGGAAACTGTGGAGCACCATGTGCCACTGATGTGAGAGGTGAACGTCGGTTACAGAGGTAGAAGGAGGGTAACCGACACGCTACGGTGGAGCAGATCACGTCACACTGAACCTGGGGACTACCAGACGTGAGTCTAACATGACAGATCAATTAATCCTGCTGGGTATGGGGCTCCGAAACGGTTACTCTGGCTATTATATGGTGGTCATAATAACGTGACTCAACCATGTATATATTGGGAGAAGCAGCGTCCCCAGCAGCACAGAGTATATCAGGAGATGAGTGATGTGTTAGTGAGGAGCAGGGTCCCCAGCAGCACAGAGTATATCAGGAGATGAGTGATGTGTCAGTGAGGACAGGGCTGCATGTGACAGGGACAGTGACATGATATGAGGAGGGGAATGGAGGCAGCAGGAAGCCACAGACTGAGAGTTATATAGTGAGAGGAGCAGGGTCCCCAGCAGCACAGAGTATATCAGGAGATGAGTGATGTGTTAGTGAGGAGCAGGGTCCCCAGCAGCACAGAGTATATCAGGAGATGAGTGATGTGTTAGTGAGGAGCAGGGTCCCCAGCAGCACAGAGTATATCAGGAGATGAGTGATGTGTTTGTGCTGCTGGGGACCCTGCTCCTCACTGAGTATATCAGGAGATGAGTGATGTGTTAGTGAGGACAGGGCTGCATGTGACAGGGACAGTGACATGATATGAGGAGGGGAATGGAGGCAGCAGGAAGCCACAGACTGAGAGTTATATAATGGGAGGAGCAGGGTCCCCAGCAGCACAGAGTATATCAGGAGATGAGTGATGTGTCAGTGAGGACAGGGCTGCATGTGACAGGGGCAGTGACATGATGTGAGGAGGGGAATGGAGGCAGCAGGAAGCCACAGACTGAGAGTTATATAGTGGGAGGAGCAGGGTCCCCAGCAGCACAGACTATATCAGGAGATGAGTGACGGGTCAGTGAGGACAGGGCTGCATGTGACAGGGGCAGTGACAGGATGTGAGGAGGGGAATGGAGGCAGCAGGAAGCCATAGACTGAGAGTTATATAGTGGGAGGAGCAGGGTGTCCAGCAGCACAGAGTATATCAGGAGATGAGTGATGTGTCAGTGAGGACAGGGCTGCATGTGACAGGGGCAGTGACATGATGTGAGGAGGGGAATGGAGGCAGCAGGAAGCCACAGACTGAGAGTTATATAGTGGGAGGAGCAGGGTCCACAGCAGCACAGAGTATATCAGGAGGTGAGTGATGTGTCAGTGAGGACAGGGCTGCATGTGACAGGGGCAGTGACATGATGTGAGGAGGGGAATGGAGGCAGCAGGAAGCCATAGACTGAGAGTTATATAGTGGGAGGAGCAGGGTCCCCAGCAGCACAGAGTATATCAGGAGATGAGTGATGTGTCAGTGAGGACAGGGCTGCATGTGACAGGGGCAGTGACATGATGTGGAGGGGAATGGAGGCAGCAGGAATCCACAGACTGAGAGTTATATAGTGGGAGGAGCAGGGTCCCCAGCAGCACAGAGTATATCAGGAGATGAGTGATGTGTCAGTGAGGACAGGGCTGCATGTGACAGGGGCAGTGACATGATGTGGAGGGGAATGGAGGCAGCAGGAAGCCACAGACTGAGAGTTATATAGTGGGAGGAGCAGGGTCAACAGCAGCACAGAGTATATCAGGAGATGAGTGATGTGTCAGTGAGGACAGGGCTGCATGTGACAGGGGCAGTGACATGATGTGAGGAGGGGAATGGAGGCAGCAGGAAGCCACAGACTGAGAGTTATATAGTGGGAGGAGCAGGGTCCCCAGCAGCACAGAGTATATCAGGAGATGAGTCATGTGTCAGTGAGGACAGGGCTGCATGTGACAGGGACAGTGACATGATATGAGGAGGGGAATGGAGGCAGCAGGAAGCCACAGACTGAGAGTTATATAGTGAGAGGAGCAGGGTCCCCAGCAGCACAGAGTATATCAGGAGATGAGTGATGTGTTAGTGAGGAGCAGGGTCCCCAGCAGCACAGAGTATATCAGGAGATGAGTGATGTGTTTGTGCTGCTGGGGACCCTGCTCCTCACTGAGTATATCAGGAGATGAGTGATGTGTTAGTGAGGACAGGGCTGCATGTGACAGGGACAGTGACATGATATGAGGAGGGGAATGGAGGCAGCAGGAAGCCACAGACTGAGAGTTATATAATGGGAGGAGCAGGGTCCCCAGCAGCACAGAGTATATCAGGAGATGAGTGATGTGTCAGTGAGGACAGGGCTGCATGTGACAGGGGCAGTGACATGATGTGAGGAGGGGAATGGAGGCAGCAGGAAGCCACAGACTGAGAGTTATATAGTGGGAGGAGCAGGGTCCCCAGCAGCACAGACTATATCAGGAGATGAGTGACGGGTCAGTGAGGACAGGGCTGCATGTGACAGGGGCAGTGACAGGATGTGAGGAGGGGAATGGAGGCAGCAGGAAGCCATAGACTGAGAGTTATATAGTGGGAGGAGCAGGGTGTCCAGCAGCACAGAGTATATCAGGAGATGAGTGATGTGTCAGTGAGGACAGGGCTGCATGTGACAGGGGCAGTGACATGATGTGAGGAGGGGAATGGAGGCAGCAGGAAGCCACAGACTGAGAGTTATATAGTGGGAGGAGCAGGGTCCACAGCAGCACAGAGTATATCAGGAGGTGAGTGATGTGTCAGTGAGGACAGGGCTGCATGTGACAGGGGCAGTGACATGATGTGAGGAGGGGAATGGAGGCAGCAGGAAGCCATAGACTGAGAGTTATATAGTGGGAGGAGCAGGGTCCCCAGCAGCACAGAGTATATCAGGAGATGAGTGATGTGTCAGTGAGGACAGGGCTGCATGTGACAGGGGCAGTGACATGATGTGGAGGGGAATGGAGGCAGCAGGAATCCACAGACTGAGAGTTATATAGTGGGAGGAGCAGGGTCCCCAGCAGCACAGAGTATATCAGGAGATGAGTCATGTGTCAGTGAGGACAGGGCTGCATGTGACAGGTGCAGTGACATGATGTGAGGAGGGGAATGGAGGCAGCAGGAAGCCATAGACTGAGAGTTATATAGTGGGAGGAGCAGGGTCCCCAGCAGCACAGAGTATATCAGGAGATGAGTGATGTGTCAGTGAGGACAGGGCTGCATGTGACAGGGGCAGTGACATGATGTGGAGGGGAATGGAGGCAGCAGGAAGCCACAGACTGAGAGTTATATAGTGGGAGGAGCAGGGTCAACAGCAGCACAGAGTATATCAGGAGATGAGTGATGTGTCAGTGAGGACAGGGCTGCATGTGACAGGGGCAGTGACATGATGTGAGGAGGGGAATGGAGGCAGCAGGAAGCCACAGACTGAGAGTTATATAGTGGGAGGAGCAGGGTCCCCAGCAGCACAGAGTATATCAGGAGATGAGTCATGTGTCAGTGAGGACAGGGCTGCATGTGACAGGGGCAGTGACTTGATGTGAGGAGGGGAATGGAGGCAGCAGGAAGCCACAGACTGAGAGTTATATAGTGGGAGGAGCAGGGTCTCCAGCAGCACAGAGTATATCAGGAGATGAGTGATGTGTCAGTGAGCACCCACACCTGGTCCTGGCAGCATGCCAGTGTACGACCACCACCCCTGGGGGAGCTGAAACCCCCCCCCACCCAGGGACACGCCACCAGGGGAGACCGGAAAACGGCCGCTGACCGCACGCCGCCCCTGACCCCCACCCGCCGCCGCCCATCTCCCCCCGCAGTCAGCCCAGGGACGGCAGGCCCACGTGGGCGCCGGAGCCGTCAACCGAGACCGAAAGCGGCGAGGAAAAAGAGGCGCACTCAGGGATGCCAAGCGGGAGGAGAGGGGAACCTGCAGCGCCGCGGGCGCCGGGGAGGACACACGCGTCCACGCCCATCTAAACGCCCGAGGCAAAAGCACCCGTCCCCCACACAGACGGATGCGCGGCCCGCAGCAGCGCGACCCCGCCGTGACCCGCCGGCAAGAGCGAGATCAGCGGCAGGGGAGACCACAGCCCGTGAGCACGGGCGCTGAGCTCGGCGGCCCAGCCAAACGCCGGAGGAGGGAAAGGGAGCAGACCTGCAGGGACGCTGAAGGGGAGAGAGACAGCAGCAACCTGAGCAATAACCATATTTTGCATGAGAAACCCGCTGTGGAACCAAGCATAAAACCAAGTCAAATGATAAATACATGACAGTGTAAAAAACAGCATGTGTACTCAGCCTTCCTGGGCCATTCCAAAATGGTAGATGCTAGAATCAAGTGGGCTAAGGGACCTTTTCCGTAAGGGGGAGGAGTTACGACGCAAGGGGGAGGAGCTAGGCCAGCGGGATAGTTCCTCTACTATCCACACCACCAACTATTACCTTTAGTAATTAGGTGGTGAGCGAAGCGGAGCGGAGCGAGCCACCGTGCCCGAAGCGTGGCGAGCGAAGCGAGCCCGCGAGGGTACTTTTCGGGTACCCTGTTCGCCCGTAGCTCCTCCCCCTGGTGACGTAGCTCCTCCCCTCAATACGTCACAAGGTCCCTTCAGCCCCTCCGATATAGAACCAACCATTCCAAAATGGCAAGAGGAAGTCTGAGGCACATGACTATGATTTATATATTATTCCAAGACCAACCCCTAAACCCTTGATGGACAGCCCTATAATCCTATAGGAAAAATACCAGAGAAAACACTAATCTACCTAGCAACTGCTTAGTCATAAACAACCAATCACAAAAAATTGGGCTCTTATATGGCCTCAGGCTTATGCAGCCTTCAGCTTATCTTATTAACAGTTTCTTATATAGCGCAGCAAATTCCGTTGTGCTTTACAATTGGAATTATATATTAGAAAAAAGAAGATAAGATGTTTTTGTGCACTCCATGGACTCTTGGTTGTTAATATGTATATGATTTATATTAATTTGTTATAAAACTTAACTTTTATTTTCTTCTAATATTTGTTTTATGTGTTTGTTTGTTCTGTGTAATTGGATTAGGCAATAAATTCTTATACACATAATGACACACATAGTGCCCCTTACACATATGCCGAACACTACTACACAACCCACCCACACACACATAGCAGCCTCAGAAGGAGCAGCGAAGTGTCTCCTTGTCTATCTGCACATACATAAGAAATATTGATGTATCTGCAGTAATACGAACGCCTCTCATTAGGGAGAATCAGGAAGATTATATTTATACAGCTCAATATAAATGTGAATATCTTTCCTCACACTACACACACAAATGATACAGATGATAATTAACACTGCGAACAAATGTTTTTAAAATCGCTTTTTTCTTGACTATATTCACGCTCTTTACATTTTTTGCCTAATCGAATTATATAAACAAACAAGTTAAATATATACATATAAAATATTAGAAGAAAATAAAAGTTATGTTGTATAAGAAAGTGATATAAATAATCCTGGAGTCTCTGGAAAAGATCTCCTCTTCTATTTCTAATATTTTATAATTGTGCTTATACTGTATATGATGAGACCGGCAGCACCACCGCTCAGGGAACACTCATTTATAGAAATATACACTGATATAAGTCAGAGATAGTAAAAAGATGAATCCCTTAAGAAGGATACGGAGAGAGATACAGGTAAGTGGACAAAGAAACACTTACAGTATAACAAAACTTTCCTTATTTAAGGATTATGGGGAGATGTACGAAGCGGTGATAAAAGGGGAGAAGTGAGCCAGTGCAGAAGTTGCCCATGGCAACCAATCAGCATTGACAGAACATTTATAATTGGCATACTATAAAAGTATACAGAGCAGCTGATTGGTTGCTATGGGCAACTTCTCCACTGGCTCACTTCTCCACTTTTATCACTGCTTAGTACATAGGGGCTAATTCAGACTGCAGCAATCGCAGTCTGAATCCTTTTGTGGAGTGCGCACGCGCAGCGGCCGCACTGCACGTGCGCACACCAGGAGCTCAGTGAGATGCTAAAAGCATCTCAGGGCTGCGATCGCCTCTACCTAATTGACAGGCAGAGGCAGTCGTGGGGCGGGAGGGGGTGTGCCAACAGCGTTAGAATGCCATTGGCGAGGCGCTGTCCGGACAACGCAGGTGTGTCCGGATCATTGCAGGGGCAGGCCACGGTGGCTGTGTGATGTCACACACAGCCGGGACGCGGTAGCCCCCTGCCTGCGTGCAGGAGCTGCACTGGCATGGAGCTACTCACCGTATGCAAAACCATTGCCGCTGTGCGATTCTTTTCACCATTGCAGGGGGGAGGGCCAGACATGCGGGGTGCCCTGTGCTGGGCGTCCCCCGCATGTCTGAGAAACTGATCGTAGATGTGATAAATGTATCTACCTCTACGATTAGATCTGTATCACCCCTATAGTCCTGTGTGGAAACGTCATTTTCTTCATTTCTAAACTGTAATAGCGGCTGTAGCTGCATACAGAATGTTATGCTACAATGTATTCCAGCCAAACACTGTTACATAATTAGGTATGCAGATACAGTCGTAATTACACACTGACTATACCCATGCCGCATATCATTTAAATCAGCATAAGCTGCTTGTGCATCCAAATACACCCCTTTGTGTATCAGATGCATTTCCTGTGCAAAATGTGCAAAAATTACATGTACACTACACGGACTATTTTTACAGATCAAAGTTTTTCTGCTTTTTTTTTTTAAGCGTCACAATGTATTGTACAGTGTTTATTTATTGCACATGTGACATTCCACAGCAGCTGCTGCTCCTCTTTTACACAGCCATTTTGGAGTCTGTCTTAAGCTCCTCAATCACAGTCTGGTATGGAGCTGCCAAGGAGTGTGACAGACGGAGGCTACAGAGGGTGGTGAGGACAGCAGAAAAGACAGCTGGAGCCGATCTTCCCTCTGTACAGGACCTTTATCTCTGCAGAGTCAAGTAGCGTGCTGGGAAAATCGTGGCTGACAAGCAGCTTCCTGGCCACGCCCCCATCAGGCAGGTTTTCAGGACTATTCAGGCTAGGTTGACTTCCCGCTAGCTGTCCACCTACTAAATGAAATGATGTGTCTGGAGAAATGAACTGAGATGTAACTGTATACAGTGTTTCTGTTGATATGTATGTACGTACGTACGTACGTACGTACGTACGTACGTATGTTACGTATTATGTTATGCTTTTCCTTTTTATGTTGTTATTTGGTGATGCTTTGTAAACTGCAAACAATTCCTAGTATACGCGAGTATACATGGCCAATAAAGTTTATTCTGATGTGCCTGAAAAGTGACTTATAACCAACTCAGCCAAAAACAGCTCTAAATTCTTTGAGAGTTTTAGAGCTGTTTTGTGTCAGTCTTGGAATTTCGGACCTTATTTCATCGGCTGAGTTGTATACTTAACATGGGCAAAACAACGGGATCCAACTTTTTTATCTGGCGCTCTACTTTAGCACTAGAATCATCCGAAAAATCCAGTTTGTGGCCGCATATACATTAGCCGACTTTGCAAAATGGCCGATGTGACTTTGTAAAATGGCCGATGTTTGCGGCTATAGGCAAAAACCTTTGCAACTGTATCCCAATCATCAAGGTGGGCCCTGAAAGGTGTTCCCCTTCTCAGACATAGAAAAGGTGAGGTGCACCTTCTAAAATAGGATGTGGACCATCAAAAGACTCGCGTTATTATACTTGCAACGGCACAGACTCACATACACAAACCAGGGACAAGAGAAAAGGAAGAGTGGGAAGACCTATCCCACACAAATCTACCACCCACTATCTTCCCTAGACTGAAAAGAGATACCATGGAGAATAGAGAGCTGTCAGGCAAACTTGGTGTAGGACTCAGATGGTGGTGCTGTTCTTCATCTCAGAAGCTGGGACTGTGGATCGTGTACTTGTCAGAGTTTACAGGGTGGATTCTATTAGGGGAATGATATCCCAGATCTCATCTCACATGGCTCATAATGATACTGAAACACAGGTTTTAAGAAAGTCTGTTGAGGTTTTGTCGTATTCGGCTCCCACTACCTCATCCAAAGCCCCCATCATACAGTATACCCAAAGAAGCGTGCTCTTGCCCAGATAATGCAAGCTTACACAGATACCGACTCTGATACAGGGGACGGTGATGGGGATATACAGGGGGGTGATGCATCCCTTGCTAAGGGGGTGCAACTCATGATTGAGGCTATTAGGGACATTTTACACATTACTGAGAAGGTACCTGAGCAGGTTGAGGATGCTTACTTTACTGACACTAAGAAATCCTCCCTTACATTCCCTGCTTCTAAGGAATTAAACGCATTATTTGAAAAATCCTGGGAAAACCCAGAGAAAACGTTCCAGATCCCAAAAAGGGTTCTCATTGCTTTTCCTTTCCTTGAGGAGGACAGAAAAAGTGGGAAATCCCGCCTGTAGTAGGTGCTTCTGTATCTAGGCTGTCTAAAAAGGTAGTTTTACCTGTCCCTGGGTCCACCGCTTTAAAAGAGCCGGCTGATCGCAAGATTGAGACTGCGCTCAAATCACTATACACAGCTACTGGAGTAGCTTTAAGGCCCACTATTGCTTGTGCGTGGATTTCTAAAGCCATAGTAAAGTGGTCAGGCACATTACTAGAGGAATTAGATTCTATGGATAGAAGTGACATTGAATTGTTTTTACATCACATACAGGAGTCTGCAGATTTCATGGTGGAGGCCATGAAGGACCTTGGTCATCTTAATGCGAGGGCTTCTTCCATGGCTGTCTCGGCATGCAGAGGACTCTGGCTGCGCCAATGGTCTGCGGATGCAGAATCCAAGAAAAGTGTGGAGAACCTACCCTTCACAGGTCAGGCTCTGTTTGGGGGAGCATTAGATGCGTGGATCTCCACGGCAACTGCTGGTAAGTCAACCTTTCTTCCCTCAGCAACACCGCCGACTAGGAAATCTTATCCTACGTCTACAATGCAGACCTTTCGGACCGCGAAAGTTAAAAAAAAGTCCAAACCCCTTTTCACTTTCTATAGAGGAGGTCGAGGGAAATCCAGAAAACCTGGTTCTGCTTCCTCAAAATCCTCGGCATGACGGTGGACCTCCCAGCCTGGTGATCGGGCAGGTGGGAGCAAGACTAAGAAATTTCAGTCATTTCTGGGCATCATCATGCCTGGACCTCTGGGTACCAGATATTGTTACCCAGGGGTACAGACTGGAGTTTCAAGAACTTCCACCTCACAGATTCTTCAAATCAGTCTTACCAGCTTCGCTGACAGAAAGTGCTATCCTACAGGAAGCCAATTCAAAAGTTGCTAAAGTCAAATGTCATTGTTCCATTTCCACCTCACCTCACAAACAAGGGTTATTACTCAAACCTGTTTGTGGTACCAAAACCGGATGGTTCGGTCAGGCCAATATTGAACCTAAAGTCATTGAACCCTTATTTGAGGGAATTCAAATTCAAGATGGAGTCTCTGAGAGCGGTGACCTCAGGTCTGGAGGAGGAGGAATTTTTAGTATCCCTAGATATCAAGGATGCGTACCTTCACATTCTGATCTGGCCACCTCACCAGGTTCATCTAAGATTTGCCCTGCTGGACTGTCACTATCAGTTCCAGGCACTGCCGGTACTCCTCTCCATGGCACCGAGGGTGTTCACCAAGGTCATGGCGGAGATGATGCTCCTCCTCTGCAAGCTGTGTGTGAACATAATTCCTTATCTAGACGATCTGCTGATTAAAGTGTCTTCCAGGGAGAACCTGTTACAGAGCATTGCTCTCTCAACTCAACTACTCCAGGATCATAGATGGATCCTGAATCTTCCAAAGTCGCATTTGGAGCCGACAAGGAGACTGTCCTTCTCTGGGGATGATCCTCGACACTGAAGTACAGAGGGTGTTTCTGCCAGTGGAGAAAGCGTTCGTGATACAAACAATGGTCTGGGATGTCCTGAAGCGCGGGTGTCGGTTTATCAGTGCATTCGCCTTCTGGGGAAGATGGTTGCCTCCTACGAGGCTCTGCAGTACGGAAGATTTCATGCACGGTCCTTCCAACTGGATCTCCTGGACAAATAGTCGGGATCTCATCTTCCCATGCGCTAGAAGATATGTCTGTCGCCGAAAGCCAGAATCTCGCTCCTCTGCTGGTTGCAAACTTCTCACCTACTAGAGGGCTGCAGGTTCAGGATTCAGAATTGGATCATTCTAACCACGGATGCAAGTCTCAGAGATTGGGGAGCAGTCACCCAGGGGGAAAACTTTCAAGGATGGTGGTCAAGTCTGGAATCCATCCTTCCGATAAACATTCTGGAACTAAGGGCCGTGTACAAAGGTCTTCTACAAGTGGCACATCTTCTAAAAGATCAGGCAATTCAGGTTCAGTTGGACAATGTAACGACGGTGGCCTACATAAACCGACAAGGCGGAACGAAGAGCAGGGCTGCAATGTCAGAGGTAAAAAGAATCATCTTCTGGGCAGAAAAGCATGCAGTGGCGCTGTCTGCAATCTTCATTCTGTGAGTGGACAACTGGGAAGTGGACTTCCTCAGCAAACAAAATCTCCATCCAGGAGAGTGGGGCCTCCACCCAGAGGTGTTCACAGAGGTGACAGGTCTTTGGGGCATACCTCAAATAGCATGATAGTATCCCGCCTCATCAAGAAGCTTCAGAGGTACTGTTCCAGGTTGAGAGACCCACAGGCAGTGGTGGTGGATGCCCTGGTGACTCCGTGGGTGTTCAAGTCAGTGTATGTGTTCCCTCCACTTCCACTCATCCCAAGGATTTCCAAAC